>NC_050181.1:21586476-21596476 GCF_008315115.2 Sander lucioperca
GACTGTGAACTGTCCCGGATTTAGCAAGGTTTACCGATATGTAAAGCACTTTGAATTGCCCTGTTGCTGAAATGTGCTGTAGAAATTAAGCTGCCAAGCTGCCTTCTGAAGAGTGCTGTAAGGGAACCATCCACGTTATTTATTTATTTGACAATTTAGTTGACATAAACCTCAAATTTCGGACTTTTTGACAACGGGTCATATTTGAGGGTTAACTGTAAGATTTGATTAAAATTAACTTTTTCAGCCTTCTTCAAAATCAACAATCCAAACAAATTAACTGTTTCCAAAATGTGTTATCATTATTATTTACATATATGTACTGTAGCAGAAACTAAACTGAGGAGCTACAGTCAAATGTTGCAGCGTTCTGGATTATTTCAGACTTTGAATTGACTGAAAACATTATTTCAGATATTCTCAGACTTTCCCAGGACGTCCTGTGTGAATATTAATCTTTAATTTCTTGTAAAAATCTACATTTTGTGTCTCTGATTTCATCCCAAGTCGTTAGAGGACAGCCGTCTGCAGCTCAGCCGATTCACCATCGTGTTGCCTTTCCGCAACTTTTGGTTTTTCTGGGTCAAAATTAAAAATTAAAACCGTAAGACACGTTTTGTTTTTTCTTCTTCGAATTTTTGTTACGTTTTTCGAAATTTTTGTCGCTTTTCCCGATGTTCTTTATCACTTTTTATGACGTCTTTGTCGATTTTTTCTGCGCTTTTTGACATTTTTAAAGCTTTTTTGACATTTTTAAAAAGTTCTTTTATTAATTTTCTTTGTTTCATCCCTAGAACTTCAACGTTGACATACGTCTTACTTTACAACATAACTTTCACATCATGCTGCGACTTCACTTACAATTAAACCTGACTTTAAACTTATAGCTTCTACGTTTTTATCACTTTTTTTAGACATTGTCGCTGCTTTTTTTGACGTTTTTGTTGCCATTTCTAACCCGCTCTCGATGCATCGTTACACCCTTGTATTAAATGTGGATATTAAGGTTTTAATGATTTATAATGTTGTCAAACATCTGTCCAACTCGAGGCCCCTCGCAGGTTTTTAATCCGTCCTTATGGTTGTTAAATTTACAATAAATTTAATCTAGTTGTGCGCCAAACCCCAATCAGCAACTATCCCAAAATTTAGTGCCGAATTTTCTGACAGATTCTAATCCTACATCAGAATAACTCCATGAACAGAAACAAGTCTCTTCAGAAGAATAAACTAAGACGACGTAGAGACGTCTGGAGTCAAACAAGGTAAATCTAAACTAGATTACATCCCAGGACGTTTAAAAACTGCATCCAGATTCAACCGGTCGTAATCTTTACTACGACGATTTTGGGAAAAAATGTAATTGCGATTTTCCTGCCAGATATTGCGATTACGATTTGATTTTTTTTGCTAGATATTGCACCTTCACGCTAAATAAAGTAATACAAAATAAATGAAAGATCCACTGAAAATAGGACTTCTCTGTAAACAATCTGTGGTATGTAACATTAATCCAGCATTGATTTTATGAAATATATATTAATATATAATATAATGAGAAGAGGAATACAAAATGTTAAATCCAATGTTTGATGAACACCAAACATTCAACTAAACATTCCACATTTGATTAACGGCGGTCTTCACGATTAGTTAATCGCATTCTTTAAAATTCGCAATTTTGATTTGAAAACGATTCATCGTTCTTCCCTGATCTTTACACATTCATCGTTACAGTCGGCCTGAAAACACATCTCTTTGTGACTTCCCCCAGTCTTATTTCAGTCATTTAGTTTAGTTTCTGTCTTCTTGTGTGTTTTGCACGGCTGCAAGTAAACGGGAATATTAGAGAAATATCCAACGGCTTCTAAAGTAGATCCTAGGTTGTTTTGTTAGTGACTCATGATGCAACATTACAGCCCTAGAACTTCAACTTTGACATACGTCTTACTTTATAACATAACTTTCACATCATGCTGCTACTTCACTTACAATTAAACCTGACTTTAAACTTTTTTTAGACACTGTCGCTGCTTTTTTTGACATTTTTATCGCTCTCTTTCAGCCATTTCTAACTCGTTCTCGATGCATCGTTACACCCTTGTAATAAATGTGGATATTAATGTTTTAATGATTTATAATGTTGTATAAACATCTGTCCAACTCGAGGCCCCTGGCAGGTTTTTAATCCGTCCTTTTCTTCCTGCGTTTCTGTAGCTTTTTCCATTCTTCTGTCGTAGTTCTGATATAGAAAGTTTGACCCGAGGACAACAGGAGGGTTAAGTCTGTAACTTTAAAAAAGATTATTTCAGGACTTTTTTTAGACGATGACTGAGCATCCAATAATTGTTAGTTTTTCTTTTTTTTCTGTTTTCTCTTTTATGTGTTTGAACTGAAATAGTATTTAGTTCTTTTGTTTTTATAGAAAACTACTTCAGCTGAATTTCTGCTGCAACAAATCAATTGTAAGATTTGATTTAAACGTTGCCGTAACTTTCACATCATGCTGCGATTTCACTTACAATTAAACCTGACTTTAAACTTATAGCTTCTACATTTTTGTCACTTTTTTTAGACATTGTTGCTGCATTTTTTTGACGTTTTTGTCGCTCTTTCTCAGCCATTTCTAACCCCAATTTTTGGCCGATTCTCCGACTTTAAGACTCCTAAATTCCCCCAGAAGAAGCAGAGTTTTAATAATCAGGCTGTGAGTCAACAGCTATTAAACATGTAATCTTTGTTTTTGATTTTGCTGAAGTCTATCATGACTAAGGAACGTTTGGCTGACTTTTGAAGGGCTGTATGTCGACACAAATGCGACAAAAGTCGGAAAAAAAGTGACAAAAGTGTCGGAGAAAGCAGTAATCCGGTCAGAGATATCTGACTTTTCATAATAAAAGCACGTTAATAAACTCTACACGACTGGCCCCTGGATGTGTTGCTCGTACTGAAGTTGAGTTTGACCCCCTCCACTGCTTTAAAACATAAAAACTCAAATCCAGAAGTAAACCCAGCCTGTTAATGTATTTTAATCCTCAATGTTAACAAGTAGAAAAGAGAGTTTTCTTACCATTTGGAGTGATGGTGAGACTGATCGGCATCCCAAACACTAATCCATCACAGTGATACAGCCTCGTACAAAAACCCCAGAGCTGTCAATCAGCCTCGGAGAACGTCCAAAATGTTAAAAATCCAACTTCCATCGACACACGCGGAGCTGCAAAACCCAGACACACAAACACACACAGTTACAGTGCAGTACAGTTGTGTTTTTATGTGTTAAATGTGAGAATGTTGAACATGTCAGCAGCCGAGCAGAGGCATGCGTGCAGTAAAGAAGGGCAGATATGAGTGTTTTTAGGAAGAAATAAGCAGAAGATGAGGTATTACCTGCAACACAGAGTGTGTTTGGTTGTATATTGGCTGGTTCTGGATGTTCCCTGACTGCAGGCAGAGTTTAAAGCAGACTTGGGGTTTTTGTTCAGCTCTGTGTGGATGTTCAGTCAGCGTGGAGACCACCCCAACACGGTGAAAAACCCTCGTACAAAAACCCTCAACCCACTCTCGGGCAGGAAACAGCCGGGAGGCAGAAACTATACTGACAAAAAAATGCTCTTAGAACCAAGAATCTCATCTATTTATCACACTGTAAAGTTCTTCACTGTGCAACAAATTCCCAGTATTTGTATTCCTCCTCTTAAGTGCATTTGTCAGTCCCTCCAGAAAAACGCAATTATGCAATCGCATAATTCAATCCCTAATCAGCCAAAGGGGCCGCATTTTTTCAAAGACACCACACTTTCGCTGCATAAATTGCAGATTTCCGCGCAAAATATGCATGGCTTGCATGATTTCATAGTCCCTGCATTTTCGTTGCAAAAAAGTCCCACATATCTTAGCAGAAAGTTGAAAAATGTTGCGTTTACTTCACACAAGAGCAGCCGTTTTCCCCTGTTGCCATGGGAACGTTATGAAGTGACGTAATTACGCGACGTGAACATCATCGAAAAGCTGCAAACCCCGCGATGAAGCCACGATGAAACCAGTTTTTGCAAGTTCCCGCAATTTTTACAAGCATTTCATCGCATAAAATTGCATAAATATTCCGCATATTCCATCGCATTTTTTAAGAAAACGTGCCGCATAATCAAGGATTTTTGCCCACAACAATTTTCAGGAAAGATTGATTTGTATTGTAACTGTATTTAAAGGTTAATTCTGGCGCAAAATGGACCTAGGGGTTAATAAGACGTGTACCGAGTCAATTTGTTTTCATGCTAATCGAATGTGACCAGTTTCATCATCTATAATTAGCTTATGATGCTAGTAGTCGGGGCATGAATAAAGTAAAAATAAATCTCTATTTCTACACCACTAACAAGGCTCCAAATATCACCACACGTCAGCGGTAGCATAATGAGGGTCCCTACATGTTAACCGAAGCATTGAGAACTTTGTAAGTGTACAGACAGTTTATTAAAAAGATAGTTTTGACTTTTACATGTGAGCCCGAATAAAACCCTTCATTTTATTAAAATGTCTGTAAAAGCCTTTCTCAATGCTTTTTTACAATGTTTTTGTTCTTTTTCTGACATTTTTTCACCATCTGTTCTATCGGACTGGCTGCTAGTTTGGGTCATTTGCTCAATACTAGACCAACTTCAAAGATTGATGATCCCATCCGTCACTTAGGGCCTTTTCACACCTGAGAGTCCGGACCCAGGTTTTCATGTTTTTGTTGCATTGTACAGGCTGCATTTGGTCCGCTAAGTTTTGGTGTCACACTGCAGTGATGTAAGGCCACTAAAGAACTCTACGTGAGAAAACTACGTCCTGTCGTCATCACATACGATACTTGGAATTGGTTCGTAGACGGGCTTCCCCCGTCCTCTCGTATCTTTTGCTCTCCGCGTGCTACCGAGGATCTTTTTGTTTTGTTGCGTTGTTGAGAAGCGAGAAACTTTACTTTGGGTTTGAGGAGCTGCAGCATTTATTCAGACTGACTGAAGCCTACACACATACTGCTAACGTATTCGCTGGGCATTCCAACCCGTTCTCACTCCGAACTCGTAAAATACCTTTGGACAGTGGCTGTCAGCGGCAGATACGACGCAAAAAGCCCCTTCAGCATGTGGGTAAAACGCACCGGGGAGAGCAGCAGCTACACGGCGCTTGAAGATGAAGTAGCACTAAGTAGTGAGTAGTATGAAAGCCTGAAAACCACATAAGGAGGTTGGTTGGGGGGGTGGATGGGTCAAACACAGGACCTTCACCCAGAAGACCGGGGATTGTGTCCCACGTGTCACGTTTCCTAAACCCAACCGTCGCGTTCTTCTTTACCTAAACCCAACTGTCCCGTTCTTCTTTTCTTAAACCCAACCGACCCGTTCTTCGCTTCCTAAACCCAACTGTCCCGTTCTTCTTTTCCTAAACCCAACCGACCCGTTCTTCTTTTCCTAAACCCAACCGTCCCGTTCTTCTTTTCTTAAACCCAACCATCCCGTTCTTCTTTACCTAAACCCAACCGTCCCGTTCGTCGCTTCCTAAACCCAACCGTCCCATTCTTCTTTACCTAAACCCAACTGTCCCGTTCTTCGCTTCCTAAACCCAACCGCCCCATTCTTCTTTACCTAAACCCAACCGTCCCGTTCTTCGCTTCCTAAACCCAACCGTCCCATTCTTCTTTATCTAAACCCAACCGTCCCGTTCTGCTTTACCTAAACCCAACCGTCCCGTTCTTCTTTACCTAAACCCAACCGTCCCGTTCTTCTTTACCTAAACCCAACCGTCCCATTCTTCTTTACCTAAACCCAACTGTCCCGTTCTTCGTTTCCTAAACCCAACCGTCCCGTTCTTCTTTACCTAAACCCAACTGTCCTGTTCTTCTTTACCTAAACCCAACCGTCCCGTTCTTCGCTTCCTAAACCCAACCGTCCCGTTCTTCTTTACCTAAACCCAACTGTCCCGTTCTTCTTTACCTAAACCCAACCGTCCCGTTCTTCTTTACCTAAACCCAACCGTCCCGTTCTTCGCTTCCTAAACCCAACCGTCCCGTTCTTCTTTACCTAAACCCAACTGTCCCGTTCTTCTTTTCTTAAACCCAACTGTCCTGTTCTTCTTTACCTAAACCCAACCGTCCCGTTCTTCGCTTTCTAAACCCAACCGTCCCGTTCTTCTTTACCTAAACCCAACTGTCCTGTTCTTCTTTACCTAAACCCAACCGTCCCGTTCTTCTTTACCTAAACCCAACTGTCCCGTTCTTCTTTTCTTAAACCCAACCGACCCGTTCTTCGCTTCCTAAACCCAACTGTCCCGTTCTTCTTTTCCTAAACCCAACCGACCCGTTCTTCTTTTCCTAAACCCAACCGTCCCGTTCTTCTTTACCTAAACCCAACTGTCCCGTTCTTCGTTTCCTAAACCCAACCGTCCCATTCTTCTTTACCTAAACACAACTGTCCCATTCTTCTTTACCTAAACCCAACCGTCCCGTTCTTCTTTACCTAAACCCAACCGTCCCGTTCTTCGCTTCCTAAACCCAACCGTCCCGTTCTTCTTTACCTAAACCCAACTGTCCTGTTCTTCTTTACCTAAACCCAACTGTCCCGTTCTTCTTTTCTTAAACCCAACTGTCCTGTTCTTCTTTACCTAAACCCAACCGTCCCGTTCTTCGCTTTCTAAACCCAACCGTCCCGTTCTTCTTTACCTAAACCCAACTGTCCTGTTCTTCTTTACCTAAACCCAACCGTCCCGTTCTTCTTTACCTAAACCCAACTGTCCCGTTCTTCTTTTCTTAAACCCAACCGACCCGTTCTTCGCTTCCTAAACCCAACCGTCCCATTCTTCTTTACCTAAACACAACTGTCCCATTCTTCTTTACCTAAACCCAACCGTCCCGTTCTTCTTTACCTAAACCCAACCGTCCCGTTCTTCGCTTCCTAAACCCAACCGTCCCGTTCTTCTTTACCTAAACCCAACCGTCCCGTTCTTCTTTACCTAAACCCAACCGTCCCATTCTTCTTTACCTAAACCCAACTGTCCCGTTCTTCGTTTCCTAAACCCAACCGTCCCGTTCTTCTTTACCTAAACCCAACTGTCCTGTTCTTCTTTACCTAAACCCAACCGTCCCGTTCTTCGCTTCCTAAACCCAACCGTCCCGTTCTTCTTTACCTAAACCCAACTGTCCCGTTCTTCTTTACCTAAACCCAACCGTCCCGTTCTTCTTTACCTAAACCCAACCGTCCCGTTCTTCGCTTCCTAAACCCAACCGTCCCGTTCTTCTTTACCTAAACCCAACTGTCCCGTTCTTCGCTTTCTAAACCCAACCGTCCCGTTCTTCTTTACCTAAACCCAACTGTCCTGTTCTTCTTTTCTTAAACCCAACTGTCCTGTTCTTCTTTACCTAAACCCAACCGTCCCGTTCTTCGCTTTCTAAACCCAACCGTCCCGTTCTTCTTTACCTAAACCCAACTGTCCTGTTCTTCTTTACCTAAACCCAACCGTCCCGTTCTTCTTTACCTAAACCCAACTGTCCCGTTCTTCTTTTCTTAAACCCAACTGTCCCGTTCTTCTTTACCTAAACCCAACTGTTCCGTTCTTCGCTTCCTAAACCCAACCGTCCCATTCTTCCTTACCTAAACCCAACCGTCCCGTTCTTCTTTTCCTAAACCCAACTGTCCCGTTCTTCTTTTCTTAAACCCAACCGTCCCGTTCTTCCTTACCTAAACCCAACGTCCCGTTCTTCCTTACCTAAACCCAACTGTCCCGTTCTTCTTTACCTAAACCCAACCGTCCTGTTCTTCTTTTCCTAAACCCAACCGTCCCGTTCTTCTTTACCTAAACCCAACCGTCCCGTTCTTCTTTTCCTAAACCCAACCCTCCCGTTCTTCCTTACCTAAATCCAACCGTCCCGTTCTTCTTTACCTAAACCCAACTGTCCAGTTGTTCTTTTCCTAAACCCAACCGTCCCGTTCTTCTTTACCTAAACCCAACCGTCCCGTTCTTCTTTACCTAAACCCAACCGTCCCGTTCTTCTTTACCTAAACCCAACCGTCCCGTTCTTCCTTACCTAAACCCAACGTCCCGTTCATCCTTACCTAAACCCAACTGTCCCGTTCTTCTTTTCCTAAACCCAACCGTCCCGTTCTTCTTTACCTAAACCCAACCGTCCCGTTCTTCTTTACCTAAACCCAACCGTCCTGTTCTTCTTTTCCTAAACCCAACCGTCCCGTTCTTCTTTACCTAAACCCAACCGTCCCGTTCTTCTTTTCTTAAACCCAACCGTCCCGTTCTTCCTTACCTAAACCCAACCGTCCCGTTCTTCTTTACCTAAACCCAACTGTCCCGTTCTTCTTTACCTAAACCCAACCGTCTCATTGTTCTTTACCTAAACCCAACCGTCCCGTTCTTCTTTACCTAAACCCAACCATCACGTTCTCCTTTACCTAAACCCAACCGTCACGTTCTTCTTTTCCTAAACCCAACCGTCTCATTGTTCTTTACCTAAACCCAACCGTCCCGTTCTTCTTTACCTAAACCCAACCGTCCCGTTCTTCCCACGTGTCACGGAAACGTAAGCCCACCCACCACCTTTTCCTTAACCTAACTGCGTCAAAAGTGACGCCAATAGTCCCGACCAAGCGCGTTTAGATATGACGCTAAAGGAGACTTTTACCGTCAATAACAATGCCAAAGGCCTGACCAAAACGTCCGTATTTTGCGCGATGGGAGCGAGAATATGTTGCACATTCACCGTCACTCTCTCTCTCTCGTACACACTGAGCACTGAGCTGTTCTTTAAAGGAGCTACGCTTCTCTTAGAACACGAAGATCTGCCAGAGCTTCATGTATTTTGGAAAGTCCGAATAAACGAGGTAGATATGAAAGCATCCATACACACAAAAACATGGGGAAATAGGGTCCAGGTTGAGAAACAGACATAGTTACCCTTTAAAACAAGGCCACTCCAACGTCTGATTCCAAAAAAAACTTTCTACTATCATCTCCTAACTGGCTTCATGATGTTTTGTGTGATTTGGGACAAAGACCTCCAGAACGTAACCGTCGTGTTGTCGTCCCGTCGACCTGCAACTTTGTTTTTCTGAGTCAACATTTTAAATGAAAAACCTTTATCAACGTTTTGGTCGTCTTTTTCGACACTGTTGTGGCTTTCCGCCGTGCGTTTTTGTCAATTTTTTCAACGTTTGACGACTTTTTCTAAAGCCTTTTGAAGTCTTTTCATTTGCTCAATACTAGACCAACTTCTAGGAAACCGATGGAGTGCCTTCTCCGAGTAGGGAAAGAGTCCTTACCCCAAGTGAAAGAGTTCAAGTACCTTGGGGTCTTGTTCGCGAGTGAGGGGACAATGGAGCGGGAGATTGGTCGGAGAATCGGCTGGCGTCTCCCTTAGAGATAGGGTGAGAAGCTCAGTCATCCGTGAGGAGCTCGGAGTAGAGCCGCTGCTCCTTCGCGTGGAAAGGAGCCAGTTGAGGTGGTTTGGGCATCTGGTAAGGATGCCTCCTGGGCGCCTCCCTAGGGAGGTGTTCCAGGCACGTCCAGCTGGGAGGAGGCCTCGGGGAAGACCCAGGACTAGGTGGAGGGATTATATCTCCAACCTGGCCTGGGAACGCCTCGGGATCCCCCAGTCGGAGCTGGTTAATGTGGCTCAGGAAAGGGAAGTTTGGGGTCCCCTGCTGGAGCTGCTGCCCCCGCGACCCGACACCGGATAAGCGGACGAAGATGGATGGATGTAAGGTAAGGGTAAGGTAAGGAAATTTTATTTCATACCCGCAGGTAAAATTGTTTTGCAGATAAAAAGAATAATTCGGTCATCCACATAAAAGACATAAAAACATACAACTAATCACGTACAAATTTACAAGTAAACAAATAGACATCATGACAGACTGCGCCATAACACATACATATCCTCTATCCATATTAACTGTCAAGTACTAAAACTTCTCTCTTATTATTTAGGAATTCAATTGCAGCTGGAACAAAA
>NC_050181.1:21606476-21616476 GCF_008315115.2 Sander lucioperca
AAATGACAAAAACATTGGGGAAAAAAATATATATATATATATATATTATTTTTTTTTTTTTTAAAGTGATAGAAGAAAAAAAATGACTACATTTTTTGAAAAAAATGACAAAAAAACTCGGAACTAAATTTTTTGAAAAATGACAAAAACATTGGGGGAAAAAAAAGACAATTTTTTATTTTTTTTAAAGTGACAAAAAAACTCGGAAAAAAGATTACATTTTTTTTTTTTTAAAAAGTGACAAAAAAAATAAAAATCTCAAAAAAATGACCAAATTTCTTGAAAAATGACAAAAACATCGGGGGAAAAAAAAAATGACATTTTTTTAAAAAAGTAACAAAGAAACTCGGAAAAAAATGACTAAATTTTTTTAAAAAAGTAACAAAGAAACTCGGAAAAAAATGACTAAATTTTTTTTAAAAAGTAACAAAGAAACTCGGAAAAAAATGACTAAATTTTTTTAAAAAAGTAACAAAGAAACTCGGAAAAAAATGACTAAATTTTTTTAAAAAAGTAACAAAGAAACTCGGAAAAAAATGACTAAATTTTTTTTTTAAAAAGTGACAAAAATGTTTGAAATTTGGACCCAGAAAAAAAAAAAATTGCATGGTTGATGGGAGGACAACACAAGGGTTAAACAATATGAAGATGATGATCCAGGAACCATCGGGGGTGCAGTAAAATAAATAATCGTACAAACACGTTACTCTTCACTTTATGATTGGGAAGAAAGCTTCTCCAATAATAATTAAATATTTTCAAATCATGTTTCTGCTTCACGACAATAAACTGAAGGTTGATTTGACTGCTGATCAGACAAAAAAAGGCAATTTTGAACATTATTAAAACATTTTATAGACGAAATCAATCGACAGAAACGGTCAACGATTAATCTCTCGAGATACTTTTTTTCTTCCAGGCAAATGTGACAAAACCTCACAAGTTCCAGCTTCTCAAAATATGAATATTATCTGTTTTTCTTTTCTCCTACGAAAGTACCCCTGCGTTTTCACATCCCATCATCTCAGATTCTGATGTTTTCTGAATCAAACGTTGTTATTTGAGTGAAAATCGTTACCGATTGCTTAATTTTTACTTGGTTAAAAACATGCTAAATGGTCCTGCAGAGAAAGGGCTTTGGGTTCCTGAACGTAGCCGGTGTGGTTCTGAGTAGTTCCCGGGACTTTTGGGATCGAACAGGGGCAGCAGCAGAGCAGCGGGGGCTTCCAGACGCCACAATTCATACAAAAGTCTGCCCAACACACGGAGCTGCAGTAGTGGTTATTGAAGGAAAGATGGTGGGAAACATTCTGTCTGTCTCTCTCTCTGTCTGTGTGTGTGTGTGTGTGTTCCTGTGTCTGTCTGTCTGTCTGTCTGTGTGTCTGTCTGTCTGTCCGTCTGTTGGTCTCTCTGTGTGTATGTGTGTGTGTGTGTCTCTGTCTGTCTGCGTGTCTGTCTGTCACTCTGTGTGTCTGTCTGGCTGTCTGTCGGTTTCTCTGTCTGTCTTTGTGTGTGTGTGTGTGTGTGTCTGTCTCTCTCTGTGTGTGTGTCTCTGTCTGTCTGTCTCTCTCTCTGTGTCTGTCTGTCGGTCTGTCTCTCTGTCTTTCGGTCTGTCTCTCTGTGTCTGTCTGTCTGTCTGTCTGTCTGTCTCTCTGTGTCTGTCGGTCTCTCTGTGTCTGTCTGTCTCTCTGTGTCTGTCGGTCTCTCTGTGTCTGTCGGTCTGTCTGTGTCTGTCTGTCTCTGTGTCTGTCTGTCTCTCTGTGTCTGTCTGTCTCTCTGTCTGTCTGTCTCTCTGTGTCTGTCTGTCTGTCTGTCTGTCTGTCTGTGTCTGAACCTCGACAGCGGTCAGTAGTAACGGGACAGGAGCGCCGTAACAGAGCTGCAGAAAACTAGTTAAAAGGCTGAACATCAACATAACGGAACAGGAAATGCAGGTTAAGTAAGCGAGCAGGGTTACATCTTTTACGGGTTTCTCTCTCTTCGTTAAGTAAAGAAACAACAGGAAGAAGAGGCCTGGGACAGGAAGAGAAAACCCCATCAAAATATCCAAGCAGGAAGCTAATAGACATACCTGTAATCACCTCGGAGGGCGAGAAGCTAAAACTGCTACGAACAAATCACAAAATACAGTTGGTTGTTTACGTTAATATCAGCAATCTCTCGAAGCTAACGGTAATACTATCCCTAAGTTAGACGGGGGTGGATTCTTATGTTCTTAGCCCCGCCCCCCCTTATATATATATATATTCCCTTGTACTTCTCTCTCTCGCCGTGGCTGACGTTGTGAAGCCGATGTCGCGGCGACCACGCTCTCAGCTTGGCGACAGGTGACGTCACGCACCTGGCTTCGCAAAAAGCAGCGTTCAGTCCCCATTCTCACAACACGGCTAAGAGACAAAAGGCCCGTTTTTTTTTTTTTTTTTTTTTAAATGTCCCAACTATGGCAATATATATTGATGTATATATTTATATAGCCGTCGTTTCCTTCCTTCATTCAACCAATGAGCTACAGAGAGCCTTCTTCCTCTTCCTCTTCCTCCTCTTCCACAGAAATGAAAATAAATCAGAAAGTCCAGTCTAGTTTGACCGTCCCGGTGCTTCCCTGAACCGTTCCTCCCCTCTGAGCCCGACCGCCACACTGCCCTCGCTCTCTCTCTCTCGCTCTCTCTCAACGCCATCCCGAATCAGTCTGCGGGCGCCAGCGAAGACGCTAAAAACAGGCGCTCCGAAACCGGGCCGAGCAGCCGTCCGGTAGCAGACGTTGCTTTATATTTTTTTGTATATGTCCCAAAGAAAGAGTGAGTTCTTGCGGTGTGTGTAGACGTGGCTTCGGAGGAAAGCAGTGGAAGGGTTTGTGTTTTTTGTTCCTCAATGTTTAGGTTTTTCCGCGGGTTGACGGTAAACCCGGCGGTCGCGTTAGCGCCGCGGTTGAAGAGATCCTGCCGGGCCCTCCGGTCCAGGAGGGGAGGGGGCGTCAGCGCTCCTCGTCGGACGATGGGGGGGTGGGGTCGGTGTTTCGGCCTCGCCGGAGGTTCGTCGCCGCCTCCCCGGCACATCCACCGTTTAATTTCCCATTTAAGTCGGAGCCTCGCCTTCCTCTTTCGTCAAACTTGTGGTTTTTTTCTCCTCCCGTTTTCTCCTGGTGGTGGTAGTTTGGTTGTTGCCATCCGGACACAAAGCGCCGGCCGCCGCGGCCTGCCGTTCAGTGCGGCGGGTTCATGACGCCGTGGCCTCGCTGCTGCTTCTGTTTCTGCTGCAGGAGGAGCTGCTCCAGCGCCGACGGGCCGGGCTGCATCATGGAGCTCGACCAGATAGACTGCAGAGAGAGAGAGGGAGGGAGAGAGAGAGGGAGACAGAGAGAGGGAGGGAGAGAGAGGGAGAGAGAGAGAGGGAGGGAGAGACAGAGAGAGACAGAGAGAGGGAGGGAGAGACAGAGAGAGACAGAGAGAGGGAGGGAGAGAGGGAAAGAGAGAGAGAGACAGAGAGAGGGAGGGAGGGAGAGAGGGAGAGAGAGCAGAGCCTCAGCATCATAACACAAACATCTTAAAATCACTTCTTAAAGGATGACTTCGGGTTTTTTTTTCAACCTGGACCCTATTGTGCTAATATGCATTGAAGTTGGTCCAGTGTTGAGCGAGAACACTCTAACCGGCAGCCGTGAACTGGGCTGTAATATAACCCTCCAGGACAAACGTTCAGCTTCAGTCAGCGTCCACTAAAAGTTCTGTTTTCGCCGCTGACAGACTATTCTAAGTGTCTGACAACATTATGAAAGGATCCCTACAGAGATAGACCTTTTAGTTAAAGAGGAAGATCCTTTTAGTTTAACATGAAACAGCCCCGAAATCACCATCACCAAACCCACCAGACTCCATGTAAATAATCAGGACTTTTAGCGTGTATAGAGCCAGCATATTTCCACCAGACTCCATGTAAATAATCAGGACTTTTAGCGTGTATAGAGCCAGCATATTTCCACCAGACTCCATGTAAATAATCAGGACTTTTAGCGTGTATAGAGCCAGCATATTTCCACCAGACTCCATGTAAATAATCAGGACTTTTAGCGTGTATAGAGCCAGCATATCTCCACCAGACTCCATGTAAATAATCAGTGCTTTTAGTGTGTATAGAGCCAGCATATCTCCACCAGACTCCATGTAAATAATCAGTGCTTTTAGCATGTATAGAGCCAGCATATTTCCACATGTAAATGGGTGAATTAAGGGTTTATTTCAACCAAACCAGAGTGGTGATTGTTGGAACAGTGGAAAGATGAACCAAGACGGCTTTTGATAGTTTGATTTAGTTTCTGTCCACTTTGAATGAAGTGTGTTTTACAATGATAAAAGTACTGATTATTTACATGGAGTCTGGTGGGTTTGGTGATGGGGATTTCGGGTTAAACTAAAGCAGGCTGAGACAGGAGAGTGTGTGGAGACATCAGCGGACCTTGAGGCTGTCGAGCAGCACGGTGGAGGACGACTCCTCCATCGGACACTCCTGATTGGTCCAGGAGCTGCCGGCCGGCCCCGTCTGGTGCCAGCTGGAGTCCGAAGCTGCCGAGGAAGCCGCAGCCGGCAGGTAGTCCAGCCCGAAGCCGCTCACCGCTCCTACACAGAAACACACCGAGCACACGTCAACATCTGGGAGCAGAGCTCACAATCAACTCAACTCGTTCAACCTTTAAAGCACCTGTCAAATTCAAGATTTTTTGGCACGTTCTTTCTGACGGCTAAGTTACTTCAGTCACAAAAATAGCAAAAAAGGGTTGGTAAAAAACATTCATCTGTGGATAGTTTTCTGAATGAATGGATTTTATGTTTGTGTGTGTGTGTGTCTATGTGTGTGTATGTGTGTGTGTGTGTGTGTGTGTATGTGTGTGTGTTTGTGTATATGTGTCTGTGTGTATATATATGTGTCTGTGTGTGTGTGTGTGTGTGTGTATATGTGTGTGTGTGTGTGTGTCTCTATGTCTGTGTGTGTGTGTGTGTCTCTGTGTGTGTGTGTGTGTGTGTGTGTGTCTCTGTGTGTGTGTGTGTGTGTGTGTGTGTGTGTGTGTCTATGTGTGTGTCTCTATGTGTGTGTGTGTGTGTGTCTCTATGTGTGTGTGTGTGTGTGTCTCTATGTGTGTGTGTGTGTCTCTATGTGTGTGTGTGTGTGTGTGTGTGTGTCTCTATGTGTGTGTGTGTGTGTGTGTGTGTGTGTGTGTGTGTGTCTATGTGTGTGTGTGTGTGTGTGTGTGTGTGTGTGTGTGTGTGTGTGTGTGTGTGTCTCTATGTGTGTGTGTGTGTGTGTGTGTGTGTGTGTCTCTATGTGTGTGTGTGTGTGTGTGTGTGTGTGTGTGTGTATGTGTGTGTGTGTGTGTCTCTATGTGTGTGTGTGTGTGTGTGTGTGTGTGTGTATATGTGTGTGTGTGTGTGTGTGTGTGTGTGTGTGTTTGTCTCTATGTGTGTGTGTGTGTGTGTGTGTGTGTGTGTGTGTGTGTGTCTCTGTGTGTGTGTGTGTGTGTGTGTGTGTGTGTGTGTGTGTGTGTGTGTTTGTCTCTATGTGTGTGTGTGTGTGTGTGTGTGTGTGTGTGTGTGTGTCTCTATGTGTGTGTGTGTGTGTAGATTCGATGTTTGAAACATCTTAACAGCTGTAGTTTGAACCCGCTGGACTCTCACCGGTCTTGTCGTGCTTCCAGCGGTCGACCCCCCGGCGGTCCCGGCTGTCCGGAGTGCCGATGGGCCCGAAGTTGGAGAAGGGCATGGCTCCGTGGTTGTGTGTGGGGGGGGAGGACGGCAGGCTGCTGGGGTTGGAGGAGTGAGGTGATTGGCTGGCCGGGGTGGAGTGATCTACCAATCAGAAACACACACACACACACACAGCGTTAGGCTGCATTTACATCACTACGTTTTGGTTTTTACGTGTTTGAGTTTTGAGCCAAAACTGTTTTTATCTCCAGTAGAAAAGTTAAAGTTTAATTACAGATTTTAAAAACTACCTTAAAAATCAAAAGTACACAAAAAAAAAAAATATTTTGACTTTTTTTGTGAAATATTTAACCTTTTTTTCATGAAATATTTTGACTTTTTTTCATGAAATATTTTGACTTTTTTTCATGAAATATTTTGACTTTTTTTTCGTGAAATATTTTAACTTTTTTTTCGTGAAATATTTTAACTTTTTCTTGTGAAATATTTTAACTTTTTTTCATGAAATATTTTGACTTTTTTTTCGTGAAATATTTTAACTTTTTTTCATGAAATATTTTGACTTTTTTTCAACATAAGTGATTGTAATTAGTTACTTTCCACCTCTGATAACTTACTCAGTAACGGATGTGATTTAAAATGTAGCAAAGCACAAAACTTCAAAACAAACATACGTTACATAAGTTAAAGTTAAATTAACAGGTTTCAAAAACTACTCTAAAAAGTAAAAGTACACCTTAAGAAAAACTGCTCAATTACAGTAATGTGAGTAATTGTAATTCGTTGCTTGGTTCTGAATATAAACACATTTCCACCCGTACAGGTGAGCGAGCGTACCTGAGCTGGCGGGGAGCGACGGAGACCACGGAGTCCCCTCGAACAGAGAGTAGAGCGACGGCTCCTGGTGCATCATGGGAGCGTCCAGCTTGGAGCTGGGCGGCAGGTTCTTCCCGTACGCCTGGCTGAAGATGCTGTTCTGGTTGTACTCCTGAACACACAGAGACAGTACAGCTTTGATCCATCGGGTACACGATCATTATCAGACTCGCTCTGCTTACTGGCCACGAGCTCGCTCTGAACTCAGAGAAACTGATCTTTACTAGAGATGTTCCCATCGTAAATCGTGGAAAAACACCCGATTACAACTTTGAAAAAATAACTTTGGAAAAAAACAACAAAAACGTTAAGAAGGGACATCACAATTATTATTTTTTTGACGGTCGACGGAAAAACAACACAAGGGTTAAATAAAGGTTGAATTAATTAATTATTATAGAAAAATTAAACTAAAATAATTATAAAAATATCTTTTTGTAAACTGAACGCACGCACACACACACACACACAACCAGACAGAGATACACACACACACACAGAAATACACACACACAAACAGACAGAGATACACACACACACACAGAAATACACACACACACAAACAGACAGAAATACACACACACACACACACACACACACACAGAAATACACACACACACAAACAGACAGAGATATACACACACACACAGACACAACCACACAAACAGACAGATATACACACAGAGAGAGAGATACACACACACACACACACACACACACACACACACACACATAGAGACCGAGATATACACACATGCACACACAGACCGAGATACACACACACACACACAGACCGAGATATACACACATGCACACACACACAGACAGACAGACAGACAGACAGACAGACAGACAGACACACACACAGACAGAGATACACACACACACACACACACACACACACACACACACAGGTCAAATTACTTTTTGTAAACTGATATTTTTTCACTACTGAAAAAAGGAGACAGCACGAAATTCCGTTAACTCTTCTGATCTTGTGTTCACATTTCCAAATAAAGAACAAATGGCAAAATGTTTGTTCATGAACTAAATCTAGAATTTATGAATGAATGCTGTATTTCATTTACTTTACCTGAGAGCTTTTGCCACTGAACAAATTAATCTTAAAAAATCTGAATCCACAATCTGACACAGACATGCAGCTACTCACTGCCATCTGGTGGTAAAACGGCGTCAGAACAGGCTCACACAACTAAACAAAGGATCCCTAGAGCTAGACCTTTTAGTTAAAGAGTAAGATCCTTTTAGTTTAACAGGAAACAGCCTCAAAATCACCATCACCAAACCCACAGACTCCATGTAAATAATCACTAATTTTAGCGTGTATAGAGCCAGCATATTTCCACCAGACTCCATGTAAATAATCACTACTTTTAGTGTGTATAGAGCCAGCATATTTCCACCAGACTCCATGTAAATAATCGCTACTTTTAGCGTGTAAAGAGCCAGCATATTTCCACCAGACTCCACGTAAATAATCACTACTTTTAGCGTGTATAGAGCCAGCATATTTCCACCAGACTCCATGTAAATAATCAGGACTTTTAGTGTGTATAGAGCCAGCATATCTCCACCAGACTCCATGTAAATAATCAGGACTTTTAGCGTGTATAGAGCCAGCATATTTCCACCAGACTCCATGTAAATAATCAGGACTTTTAGCGTGTATAGAGCCAGCATATCTCCACATGTAAATGGGTGAATTAAGGGTTTATTTCAACCAGACCAGAGTGGTGATTGTTGGAACAGTGGAAAGATTAACCAAGACAGCTTTAAATAGTTTTATTTAGTTTCTGTCCACTTTGAATGAAGTGTGTTTTACGATGATAAAAGTACTGATTATTTACATGGAGTCTGGTGGGTTTGGTGATGGTGATTTCGTGTTAAACTAAAAGGATCTTACTCTTTAACTAAAAGGTCTATCTCTGTAGGGATCCTTTCATAATGTTGTCATCTACAGGCGGAAAGGGTGACGAAAACATTTAAAAAGGGCAACAAAGGTAACAAAGGCATGGAAAAATGCAACAAATAATGCGGAAAAAAGGCGGAAAAAGGGCTACGAATATTGAAACATATAATACTACCTGACACTACTAAAAGGTGTATAATACTACCTGACACTACTAACAGGTGTATAATACTACCTGACACTACTACCAGGTGTATAATACTACCTGACACTACTACCAGGTGTATAATACTACCTGACACTACTAACAGGTGTATAATACTACCTGACACTACCACCAGGTGTATAATACTACCTGACACTACCACCAGGTGTATAATACTACCTGACACTACTACCAGGTGTATAATACTACCTGACACTACCACCAGGTGTATAATACTACCTGACACTACCACCAGGTGTATAATACTACCTGACACTACCACCAGGTGTATAATACTACCTGACACTACTACCAGGTGTATAATACTACCTGACACTACTACCAGGTGTATAATACTACCTGACACTACTAACAACTGTATAATACTACCTGACACCACTAACAACTGTATAATACTACCTGACACCACTACCAGGTGTATAATACTACCTGACACTACTAACAGGTGTATAATACTACCTGACACTACTAACAACTGTATAATACTACCTGACACTACTAACAACTGTATAATACTACCTGACACTACTAACAGGTGTATAATACTACCTGACACTACTAACAGGTGTATAATACTACCTGACACTACTAACAGGTGTATAATACTACCTGACACTACTACCAGGTGTATAATACTACCTGACACTACTACCAGGTGTATAATACTACCTGACACTACTACCAGGTGTATAATACTACCTGACACTACTAACAGGTGTATAATACTACCTGACACCACTAACAGGTGTATAATACTACCTGACACCACTACCAGGTGTATAATACTACCTGACACTACTAACAACTGTATAATACTACCTGACACTACTACCAGGTGTATAATACTACCTGACACTACTAACAGGTGTATAATACTACCTGACACTACTACCAGGTGTATAATACTACCTGACACCACTAACAGGTGTATAATACTACCTGACACCACTACCAGGTGTATAATACTACCTGACACTACTAACAGGTGTATAATACTACCTGACACTACTACCAGGTGTATAACCCTACCTGACACTACTAACAACTGTATAATACTACCTGACACTACTAACAGGCGTATAATACTACCTGACACTACTAACAGGTGTATAATACTACCTGACACTACTAACAGGTGTATAATACTACCTGACACCACTAACAGGTGTATAATACTACCTGACACCACTAACAGGTGTATAATACTACCTGACACCACTACCAGGTGTATAATACTACCTGACACTACTAACAACTGTATAATACTACCTG
>NC_050181.1:21621476-21643976 GCF_008315115.2 Sander lucioperca
TGTTACGTCCGGTCGGCTTGCCAAGCGGAAAAAAAAAACACACGTGTTGAAGTACAGTCAACCTCCTCCAACTTAGCTACAGCCAGTCAAAAGTTACCATGGCAACTGCAGATGTAGCAGACCTATCAACAGAACTTGAACCCCCTCCTCTTTCACTGAAGTCGCCGGTGTGGAAGTATTTTGGATTTCCAGTTCACGTTGTCGACAAAAAAAGAAAACACACAGTTTGGAAGCTCTGCTATGTGCGTGTACCACATTCTGTGTGTTTACCATTGCACATTAGCCTAGCAGCTAGCAGAGATACCTTCTGCTTATAGCTTAATCCCAGCTAAACTGCACGGTTGAATTTCAGCCTGCATGCTCGTTTTGTAGCCTAAACAGAGCGGCTTATATTGGTTATATTCATTGACATATATAAACTGGACCAGCAGGTCCCGTGTCTCTGGACGGAGACCAGTGAAGTCTCTTTCCCGGTGATGGCTGAGCGTTACTGAGCAGCCTCCAACTGAGCTTGAAGACGTAGATGTGACGTGAGCAACCTGTCTGAAAGTTGGAAGTCTTCTGGTAGCTGTGCCAAGAGAAATCTCAATCATTCCCAATCTAGCAGAGACGGAGAGCGTAGGTATATGTAAGGAGATAACATAGACACAGGCTAATTATTGATCACTAAAATGATAGTTAACATTAGTAATTACACTTAAACAGCTAATGGAAGTCCAAACTGCCTGAGAGCTTCTCCTGTACTATACGGTAATTCCTCTACTATGAGACAGTAAGTCTCGTGGTTATGACCCAATCGTTAGCCTATTTTTATAAAAACGTCTGCTACGGAGCCATAACGTGAGCTACAAGGTAATGGAGCCTTTTATACATCGTTTATTTCTAAAGAAACACGACAACGGACAAATAGAGTCTTTAAACTCTTCAGATGTAAAGTTATTCTCTGTCAAAGTGACGTCAAAATGAATGGCAGTCAATGGGATGCTAACGGAGGTGATGGCTTGGTAGCATCAAAATGAATGGCAGTCAATGGGATGCTAACGGAGGTGATGGCTTGGTAGCATCAAAATGGCGCCATAGGAGCTACGCGGTCCAAGGAGAAGCTGACCCTCTTGGTTCTATTAGAGAGAGCAACAAGTTAGGGGACTGCCGAGTCTTCCTCTCTGCTCTCTTGCTCAGCCGCTGTGTGCTGCCAAGCGTCTGCGAGCGTCTGCCCTGGCATTGTCGGTAGAGCCTGGATCGGGCCGAATTTTTCCGTCCGAACCCGGCCCGAACCCGACAGAGCCATGACCGAACCCGGCCCGAACCCGTCAGGCATTATGATATTTATGTCTGAGCCCGGCCCGAGCCCGACACAGTTAAAATCTTGTTTTTTTTCCTCATACTAATGACACATGTACGTTTGTTTGTGTGGAACGCTTTTATTAAGCAGCTGTAGGAAGGCATTCGGAAATGTCAACAGATGAGGTCATCAGCTCACACGGGGGAACAGGCTCACGTTAATCAGCTGTTTAATTTAAAATGTTCAACGTGTTAACCTTTCCTGATCGCTTCGATTCCGACCGTGATCAGAAAACCAGGAGAGACTGGTTACCTCCAGGGCCCACGGTATATAACGTCAGGGTTAAAATCCTGTTTCTGGTGAGACGATGAATGAACTTGGCTTTCAGTCTGGAGTTTATCTCAGACACACACACACACACACACACACACACACACACACACACACACACACACACACACACACACACACACACACAAAGAGAGACACACACACACACACACACACACAAAGAGAGAGACACACACACACACACACACACACACACACACACACACACACAAAGAGAGAGACACACATACACACACACACACACACACACACACACACAAACAAAGAGAGAGAGAGACACACACACACACAAAGAGAGAGACACACACACACACACATACACACACACACACACAAAGAGACAGACACACACACACACACACAAAGAGAGAGAGACACACACACATACACACACACAAAGAGAGAGACACACATACACACACACACACACACACACACACACACAGAGAGAGAGACACACACATACACACACACACAAAGAGAGAGACACACACATACACACACACACACACAAAGAGAGACACACACACACACACACACACACACACACACACACACACACACACACACACACAAAGAGAGAGACACACACACACACACACACACACACACACCTCTCTTAAAGGAGCCACAGCACCATTTTACAACAAATGCCTTATCACCCTGATGTGACCGAGCCCAACCCGACCATCATTTCCAAATATCTGTTCGAACCCGGCCCGGCCCGGCGGGTACCGTCGGGACCCGTCGGTCTCGGGTCGGGTATCCATGCCTTAATTGTCGGCAAACTAAGTTTCCAATTGACTGAAGATATGTTATTGTTACATTATGTTGTTAATACATGTTTGACAATGTAATGTAGCACATTGCAAACAAAGGTCAGATATTATATTGAATAAAAGTCTAGTCTAAAAATAAATAAGTAATGTAAACACAAAGAATGTAATGTAATCGAGGATTTGGAGAGTCGTGACACCCCTAGAAAAGAGACGACCAGGAGAAGATGAAACTAAGAAGGAAAAGAGAAGCACAGAGACAGAAATCAGCAAGACAGCAGCTCCTCTTCACGTCTCCTGACAGCCGCCAACCTTCAAATACTCACACTTCTCTTTCTTCTCTCAAAATGTTCAACTATTCAAATTCAACCTGACAACACAAACGGTTACACTACTGTTTAGTTACTCTGTTAGTTACACTACAGTTAGTTACACCACTCTTTAGTTACACTACTCTTTAGTTACACTACTGTTAGTTACACTACTGTTAGTTACACTACTCTTTACTTACACTACTGTTAGTTACACTACTCTTTAGTTACACTAGTTACACTACTCTTTAGTTACACTACTGTTAGTTACACTACTCTTTACGTACACTACTGTTAGTTACACTACTGTTAGTTACACTACTGTTAGTTACACTACTGTTAGTTACACTACTCTTTACTTACACTACTGTTAGTTACACTACTCTTAGTTACACTACTCTTAGTTACACTACTCTTAGTTACACTACTGTTAGTTACACTACAGTTAGTTACACCACTCTTTAGTTACACTACTGTTAGTTACACTGTTAGTTACACTACTGTTAGTTACACCACTCTTTAGTTACACCACTCTTTAGTTACACTACTGTTAGTTACACTACTGTTAGTTACACTACTGTTAGTTACACCACTCTTTACTTACACTACTGTTAGTTACACTACTGTTAGTTACATTACTCTTTAGTTACACTACTCTTTAGTTACACTAGTTACACTACTCTTTAGTTACACTACTGTTAGTTACACTACTCTTTACGTACACTACTGTTAGTTACACTACTGTTAGTTACACTACTCTTTAGTTACACTACTCTTTAGTTACACTAGTTACACTACTCTTTAGTTACACTACTGTTAGTTACACTACTGTTACGTACACTACTGTTAGTTACACTACTGTTAGTTACACTACTGTTAGTTACACTACTGTTAGTTACACTACTCTTTAGTTACACTACTGTTAGTTACACTACTGTTAGTTACACTACTCTTAGTTACACTACTCTTAGTTACACTACTGTTAGTTACACTACTGTTAGTTACACCACTCTTTAGTTACACTACTCTTTAGTTACACTAGTTACACTACTCTTTAGTTACACTACTGTTAGTTACACTACTCTTTACGTACACTACTGTTAGTTACACTACTGTTAGTTACACTACTGTTAGTTACACTACTCTTTACTTACACTACTGTTAGTTACACTACTCTTAGTTACACTACTCTTAGTTACACTACTCTTAGTTACACTACTGTTAGTTACACTACTCTTTACGTACACTACTGTTAGTTACACTACTGTTAGTTACACTACTGTTAGTTACACTACTGTTAGTTACATTACTCTTTAGTTACACTACTCTTTAGTTACACTAGTTAGTTACACTACTCTTTAGTTATACTACTCTTTAGGTACTCTACTCTTTAGGTACTCTACTGTTAGTTACACAACTCTATAGTTACACTACTCATAGGTGTGATTGGCAAAGGACAAAAAAGCAGGAAAATATACGGCGCACGCATGACGCTGCGACAGCCCCCTCCCCCCCCTCATTTTTTTTTAAAATAAACCATTAAATGGCACTTTCTGGAGAGTTTTGTGCAAAGAAATGGAGAAATTGAGTCTTACATGATATGTAGGTATTAGGGCATTTAGCATTTACATTACTGTTAATCAGTCATCACTTGATCACACATTGCATTACCTTGTTATAATATAAATAATAATAGTGCCACATGAAGAGACAGTGCAGCATATGACAGTAGCAACAGCTGAGAAGATTTGGGTCTGTGGTGACCAGGTCCACCTCACACACACTTCCTTCTCCTATTCTCTCTCCTTACTACCACACACACACCCACACACACACCCACACACACCAGCCCACATTACCACGCCCATGCAGCCCCACCCACGGACATTTACGGATTTTTAAACATTTAATGTAACTGGCAAACAATGCTTTCTACTTTTTAAAGAGCACACGTTTATAACAAATTTTTATTTATGCCGTTTGTATGCTGTTACTGTCATTCTCTACAGTATGGAGGTATGTAGTATGTATGTTGTCACTGTCTGTTCAATTGTCCGTGTTTCTCTCTGTTGACACTGTACATATTAAGTTATAACTCTAACTCTGCAATTTAAATGTTTTTTATGGCTGTCTGTGATTATACTTCAGGGTTTTTCCTTGCTCAGAATTTGTCTTTGCAGGAACACACAAAGCAGGGGGGGGAGGGGGTCTGGGGGTCCTCCCCCAGAAAATTCTGAGGGTAAAAGACTTCAATTCCTGCATTCTGATACATTTTTAGGCACCAATTTATGGTAAAAATGTCAATATTTATTGCAAGGAAATCACAAAATTCTGGTGGCAGGTAACAATTCATAATACAAAATATAATGGAATATTATTATATTCAGTAGTCCAGTAAGGAGGCTTTCACATCCAGGACATGGGCCGGATACAACAACACTTGACCCTAAAGTCCAGTTGTTTGTAGGATTGATTAGGCTACTTAATCAGTGATGTTGAATATAGCCTTGAGTGTAAAGGACCACCACAGTTCATACATACATGTGAACCGCGGATTAATTGCAGAGTTTAATCTACATAGTGTAAAACTACTACGTGAATGGGGCACAGCAGAAAGACGGAGCAGAGCGACGCTGCTTGTTCAGGGTTTTCATGTGTACTCCTATAGGCCTACACTTTGCATCAGGCGTTAAAACCAACTGTACCGAATTAGACTACTATTTAACGCGAGACGTTTTTAACCGCTAATGAAACTGTCTCAATTTAATACTGATGCCGTCAGACGGCCGCGCGGACAGACAGCAGTCGGAGTTCTGGCAGAGCTCTGCGCCCGTCAGCAGCGGCTTCTCACTGTACAGCCGGTCCCCCAGAGCAGCATGATCACCGGGAGGGTCCGGTACAGCCTGAACCCTGCAAACAGCGATCCCGTTTGAAGGTGACATGATTGATTTTGACTGAACGTCTCAATTTAAGTAACCTCTGATCGGGTCGTAGCAAATTAAGTAGCTACACTAAGTTTAAGATTAGGTGTTGGTCATTCTCAACACCTTTCTACCCCCCCCCACACACACACTTATCAACTCTGGACTCTGTGCTGCTACCAGCCTGTGTAACGTACGTTACCCACCATCGATCGACTGTTAGCTTCAGCTGGCTAACGTTAGCTGTCAACCTCCCGACTAGCTAGTGATCTAGCGAGGATTAGCCCTTCAGACCGCAGTGGACTTCAGTGGACTCTCCATCCAATCTCCCGACTGGACCTTCGTCTACCACAACTGCCGGACTCTTTCAAATACATGTACTCCCTGTCTCCGCCGATCACTTGGTAGCGTTGGTCAGCTGTCAGCTTACGCCAGCTAGCTTCTGTTAGCTTCGACCGACTGACGGCTCGCCCAGCACATCTTTTCGCTGTAGAGCTCTTTTAGCCATGTTTCCCGGCTCAACACTAAGTTAGTGTGGGCCACTACCTTTCTGCACTGCCGAAAATGGTGCTCCTAAAATATTCCTCACTGCAACTTCTCAACGTCATCTGCTACATCGCTTCAGCTTGCATTGCCAACGTGCAACAATATTGTCCCGTTGTCGGCTTCAGCTAAGAAGATAGTTCGCCCCCACACGTCCAAAATTCTTATTCAGATAACCTTCCGCAACGATTGCAGGCTCTTTGGTGGAGCTCTGCTTTGAATGAAGTTACATCGTGACAAATTAATGGACCACTTGCGGAGTGATATGAAGACATGAGTCAGTGATATGAAGACATGAGTCAGAGTATGTTAAAAAAAAAAAAAAAAGAAGCGGATTTGCATGATTTACGAGAGCTTCATTTTCAGGTCAGAAAAGCCGGATTTCCGGAATTATCCGGAAGAATCACACCCCTGACTACTATTAGTTACACTACTGTTAGTTACACTACTGTTAGTTACACTACTCTTAAGTTACCTTTAGTTTACCCCCAAACTTTTTTCTTCAAGTATTCCAATTAGTTTTCTCTGATTGTTGGATGTTACCCACCTCAAACGGGGGTCCGCGGGGTCCGGCCGGGCCGTCCTGCTCCGGGCAAATGCCGCCCGGCGGCGGTCTCTTCATCCTGTCGGCCATCACCGCCAGCCCTTCGCCCATCCGGTACGACGGCTCCCAGTAGAAGTCCTGCATCTTGACGTTGGGGTACTTGATCTTCTTGTCCATGTTGGACTGCAGCTGGTGCTCGTACAGTTTGAGCGGATCCTGGGCCGCCATGTAGAATGGCTGCTGCTGCTGAGGCTGCTTCATGGACATCTGCATCGGAGGAATCTTCTGCAGAGCGGCCTGAGCCTGGTTCCACATCTGGGCTGGCTGGTCCTGGACCTGCATGTACTGCTGAGACACACACACACACACACACACACACACACACACACACACACACACACAGACACAGACACAGAGACATACACACACACAGAGACATACACACACACAAACAGACACACACACAGAGACATATACACACACACACACACACACACACACACACACAGAGACACACACACACACAGACACACACACACACACAGACAGACAGACAGACAGACAGACAGACAGACACACACACACACAGAGAGACATACACACACACACAGAGACAGACACACACAGAGACATACACACACACACACAGAGACATACACACACACACACACACAGACATACACACACACACACACACACACACACAGAGACATACACACACACACACACACACACACACACACACACACACACACACACACACACACAGAGACAGACACACACAGAGACACACACACACACACACACAGACACACACAGAGACACACACACACAAACAGACACACACAGAGACATACACACACACACACACACACAGACATACACACACACACACACACACAGAGACAGACACACACACAAACAGACACACACACAGAGACATACATACACACACACACACACACACACACACACACAGAGACACACACACACACAGAGACACACACACACACAGACAGACACACACACAGACAGACACACACACAGACAGACACACACACACACACAGAGACACACACACACACAGAGACACACACACACACACACACACCATTAGACATTTCCAGAGAGTTTTACAGTCTTCAAATGCTCGACTAAAAACAGAATTAAAAGGGTGAATGAAAGTGTCAGAGATAGGGATGGAACAGTTCAAGTAAAAAATCTAAATAGTTCGGTCCCCTATTCAAGGTTGGGTTAATTTTAGCCTCACAGATTTCTGTGCCGAGCCCTTCGTATCTCCCTGCCTGTCATGTTCTGCAGGTACTGGAAGTGGGCGGGTAGGTGGAGCTGAAAGGATCGTCTGTACCTGGCCATCTGGGCGTGGCTTCCAGAAGGAATAAAGGACTGCCCTTCTGGGAGTCTCTAGCTGCATCTCATGTCCCTTAAAATGCCTCCTCGACTCCTCAACTTGCCTCCCTTCCTCACGCCTTAGTCCCTCCCACCGAGGAGACACGGGAGAGACACGAGGAATTTACAGGACGAGAGAGGAACCGAGGAAATGTGTTTTAGAGGGATGAGACGTCCTTTCCTCTGAAGCGTCACGTGAATACGTCAGCTGTATGGGCCGAGTTTGCAGCCCTGTCAGTTTTTTACACAATGTATGTTTGAACTTCATCTTATAGCTGTTATGGCTATTCTACTTTATATTTTCATTGCATTTCTTATAGACATGCACCGATAGACCAGCCAGTGACCGGAATTGGCCGGTTTTCACGTGCTCGGCCATGACCGGCCACCGGCAGGTCAGTCTGACATATGGTGATTTCATGCTGGTCAACGCTCCAATTAACTGACAACATAAGTTATACCAGTTACAGTTCTCAAGGACGCACGCACACACGGACGGCACGGCACGGACGCCACGGCACGGACGCCACGGCACGGACGCCACGGCACGCTCTCTTTCTCCTTTCTCTCAACTTCTCCACCGTGTGTGGCGTGTACCCGCTCGCGGTGTGAAGCGTGTTGGCGCTATTCTCCACATGTAGGAACCTGGTGAATTAACCTGCAACATGTCAGCTGTTTGGGAATTCTTCAGCGTGTGTGCAGAAGATAACAAGTTTACAATATGCAACACCTGCAAGGAGAAAGTAGGGCGTGGAGGGACGACACCAAAAACCTAAATCACATTTCTTTAGTTGATATTGATGTGAAAAGAAGGAAATGGTTCTAACATTGCTCTTTAGATGTGTGTGAATGTCCCACACCAGGAGTAATTTATATAGTTCTATTTTATAGTGATCCATTATCTGTTCAACACATGTTCTATTAAAGAAAAGATAGAAAGTAAATATGTGTGTGTGCTGTAAAGTGGTTAGAAAAAATGAAATCGGAATCGGCTAAAATCGGTATCAGCTGGTCTAACTCAAAGAAAATCAGAATCGGCCTAGAAAGTTGTAATCGGTGCATCTCTAATTTCTTATATTTTTTTGTAAAACTGACACTGAGAGCAACGCACAAACATTACAATGCACCTGTACGGCCCTGCACCTGTGCACGTGGCAATAGATATCTACTCCGTTATTAAACCGTGACTTTAATGAACCGTCCCCCCCCCGAAAGAGAGACACTTACCTGCTGCAGGCCTGGGTGGTGCGGCGGACTCTTCCCCATCCCAACCTGCTGCCCCGGTTTGGTTGGAGACTGCTGCTGCTGCTGGCTCATGGCCTGCACCTGCAGCTGCACCGACTGCTGTAAGCTCTGGGACTGCTGGCCCTGGGAGGGGCCCTGGTTCATGGGCCCGGGACCCGGCCCCTGGCCCGGCCCGGGACCAGAGGGCCGCTGCTGACTGTAGGGAATGTGTGACGGCTTGCCAGCCTGCGTGCCGGCCTGCGTGTGGACGCCCTGCTGGAGGAAAGGCCCGGGCACGGACACTCCGGTGGGGAAGGTGAAGCCCGGGTTGACCTGAAGCCCCGGGAACGCCACCGGGGGAGGGATGACGTAGGCTGAGGGAGGGAAACCTGCAGAGGAACAACACAGGAGTCAGACACAACATAGTCTATATCGACAACGTCTCATTTACAGGATAGTGCCGGTGACGCCGGAAATTCTGCCGGATGTCTGTTCCCCTTCCTCTTTCTTTGTGTTGGCGTTCTAAACTCTGGTAGATTTATGAGAACTATGGTTAAAGGTCCCATGACATGGTGCTCTTTGGCTGCTTATATATAGACCTTAGTGGTCCCCTAATACTGTATCTGAAGTCTCTTTATATAGACCTTAGTGGTCCCCTAATACTGTATCTGAAGTATCTTTTATATAGACCTTAGTGGTCCCCTAATACTGTATCTGAAGTCTCTTTATATAGACCTTAGTGGTCCCCTAATACTGTATCTGAAGTCTCTTTATATAGACCTTAGTGGTCCCCTAATACTGTATCTGAAGTCTCTTTATATAGACCTTAGTGGTCCCCTAATACTGTATCTGAAGTATCTTTTATATAGACCTTAGTGGTCCCCTAATACTGTATCTGAAGTATCTTTTATATAGACCTTAGTGGTCCCCTAATACTGTATCTGAAGTCTCTTTATATAGACCTTAGTGGTCCCCTAATACTGTATCTGAAGTCTCTTTATATAGACCTTAGTGGTCCTCTAATACTGTATCTGAAGTCTCTTTATATAGGCCTTAGTGGTCCCCTAATACTGTATCTGAAGTCTCTTTATATAGACCTTAGTGGTCCTCTAATACTGTATCTGAAGTCTCTTTCCCTAAATTCAGCCTTGGTGCAGAATTCCAGCCACTAGAGCCATTCTACTGGAATTGTAATTTCTGAAACGATTCCAAGTAGGAATTGGTTCTCGATGCCGAAGCAAATGTAATTTGCAGCCAGGGGGTCTAGCAACTCTCCGTTGGCTTGCGAGCTGGAAAAACCAAACTCTGGCCGGGCCAATCACATCGTCAGGGCTTAAAGTGAAAAACAATCCTGAGCCTGAAACTTTTCACTCCCAGCGCCATTTGTTTTTAACTCCTCTCTCAACTAAAGCTGTATCTACACACTCCAAGTTTGATAAACTTTGCATCCATATTTTTTAGCCGCGTTACCACTGAGACCACACCGCACTCTCACTTTTCGGCAAAGACCCGTCCTACTTTGCATCTGATTGGCAAGAACTCATTTCATTAGTAGGTGGAAGTTCGATGATTGGTTAAATCCAGCGCATCAAAACAAATCCCATGTGGACTTTTTAATTTATTTATTTTTCTAAAATAGTCAAACGCCAGAAATCTGGCACCAGGCCCGAGTACTTCAGCCCTGCGTTAGTTAGAGCTGCGTTCCTCTCATGTGATTGGTAGGTGAAATGAATAGACTCGAAAATAATAAACGGTATGAAAGTTCCCAATTTTTTTCCCCCTCACGGTCAGACGCCGGAGATCCGGCACGGTGCCGGAATACTTTAAGCCCTGCATCGTGTATAGAGTGGGTGGGCGGGGCTTATGGTTGCTGCTGCTGGTGAACAGCGGTCTTTGGAATCGGCTTTGGCCGCGACTCTGGAAGACTTGGAGTTCAGCTTTTCTTTGAGAAAAGAACAAAGAACGGCACTGAAGTCATTCTTAAAAAAGGAAGATTTGTTCGGAGTTTAAAGTTGAATCTATCAACTAGCTCCGCTACCTTCTTCGTTGCTCTGGTTGGTTGTAGTGCTATCCTATTGCGTGCAGAGGAAATTTGAAAGACAACCGTTTATCCCGCCCCTCAGATTGAGCCCAGCCAATGGTGAGTTCCCAGACCCAACATCTGGATGTGGGGATGGCTGGTCAGGCTACAATCCTAGTAGATGTGCTAATGGATTAAGTGAGTAATGAGTGAAGCTCTAATGTTGTACCAGGTCTGCTGGGCAGCGGTGGGAAGGCTCCGGGGTGATGGATGGGGATGAACTGGGAGGAGCCAGTGGTTTGAGTCTGAGTGACAGGAGTCTTCTTCGCCTCGGGTACCGGAGTCTTCCTCAGCTCCGTCTGTGCCTTCACCTGAACCAGAGAAAACATCGTCACCGGCTGCTTCAACAAGGCAACTTCACTTTATTTCCTCATGTTTTGTGTCTAAGTCACCGACGGGAACAACAATCTTTGAAACTGGTCCAGTATTAAAGGAACACGGCGACTTATTGGGACTTTGTCTTATTCCCCGTATCCCCCAGAGTTAGATAAGTCCATACATACCCTTCTCATCTCCGTGGGTGTTGTAACTCTGTCTGACACACCCACCGTTAGCCTAGCTTAGCACAGATCCTGGAGGTAACCGGCTCCATCTAGCCTAGCTTAGCACAGATCCTGGAGGTAACTGGCTCCATCTAGCCTAGCTTAGCACAGATCCTGGAGGTAACCGGCTCCATCTAGCCTAGCTTAGCACAGATCCTGGAGGTAACTGGCTCCATCTAGCCTACTGCTCCCAATAAGTGACAAAATAACTCCAACATGTTCCTATTTACATGTTGTGATTTGTAGAGTCACAGCGTGTACACATAACAAGGTCACATGACACACAGCCATCTTCTAACCGTATATAAACTGGGAACTATATTCTCAGTAGGCGAAGCTCTGCTACTTCTGCTACTTGGGCGGAGTGATTTGCTCGCAGCACCTGAGGCGAGGAGCAGAGAGTTTGCCTGGAGTTCGCTCACAGTTGGAGTAACATCAGTAAAATGTCAGTAAAATGTTTGCATGTCTACCTGTTTCACAGCGTCAGTAGCTTTCTCGTGACCGACTTTTTTCAGCTCGCTCTTCCTCTTGGCGTCCCTCTTCAGCTCTCCTTTCCCAGCAGCCCCGTTGCCCTTGGTGAAGTCTCGGCGCTCCTTGCCGCTGTCCTTCAGGTGATGGTTCCGCGTGGGCTCGCGGCTCTGCTCCCTGGGTTTGATGTTCTCCTTGAAGGTGACGACGGGCCGGTCGCTGCCGTCGGGCCACGCGCTCTGCGTCTTCCCCGCCGACAGCACCGACTTCAGGCCCGAGTTGCCGCCGTTGTCGTTGGGCGTCTGCTCGGCGTTGGACGACTCCTGCAGCACCGGGGGCTCCTTCTCCTGCGGCTCCTCGATGGCCTGCTCTGGAATGTCGGTGACGAAGACGAGGAGGCCGTCTTCACTCACTCTGCACTGGATCAGCCTGCAGACCGGAGACAAGAGGGTTTGTCTTCATTATAGTCAGATATGGTCAGATATAGCCAGCTATGGTCAGATATGGCCAGCTATGGCCAGCTATGGTCAGATATGGTCAGCTATGGTCAGCTATGGTCAGCTATGGCCAGCTATGGCCAGCTATGGCCAGCTATGGTCAGCTATGGTCAGCTATGGTCAGCTATGGCCAGCTATGGCCAGCTATGGCCAGCTATGGCCAGCTATGGTCAGCTATGGTCAGCTATGGTCAGCTATGGTCAGCTATGGTCAGCTATGGTCAGATATGGTCAGCTATGGTCAGCTATGGTCAGCTATGGTCAGCTATGGCCAGCTATGGTCAGATATGGCCAGCTATGGCCAGATATGGTCAGATATGGTCAGCTATGGCCAGCTATGGCCAGCTATGGTCAGCTATGGTCAGCTATGGTCAGCTATGGTCAGCTATGGTCAGATATGGTCAGCTATGGCCAGCTATGGTCAGCTATGGTCAGATATGGCCAGATATGGCCAGATATGGTCAGCTATGGTCAGATATGGCCAGCTATGGCCAGATATGGTCAGATATGGCCAGCTATGGCCAGCTATGGTCAGATATAGTCAGCTATGGCCAGATATGGTCAGATATAGTCAGATATTGTCAGATATTGTCAGCTCTGCATGGCCTGGAACACGGCTCTAATCAGTGTTGCTTGGCTTGATGTACTGAATGTGGATACTGTTGATGTGTAACTGTACTACAGGGTTTCTGCAGGTTTCACCAATTCAAATGTAAGGCTTTTTAAGACCATTATAAATTAAATTTAAGACCTATATCATGACATAAAAACACAAACAACAAAAGTCAATATCAGAGTCCGGAAACATGGCTAAACTTGCTCTTCCAGATAGCTAAAGAATAAAATCCGTACCGAAAGAGACTTGTGTGCTATTGCCCTCGGCTGCAATATAAGTTGCACGTTGTTCTCATTTGTATTCGTAATTCAGCGAATTATATTTGGAGTAGGGAAGGAAAGAACTACAACACCACGGGGGAAAAAAAAACTACATTGGAAAGCACGGCAGGAGCATTTCAATGAGAGAATATAGACCCGTTTTAAATTATTTAAGACCTAGAACACAATTCTTCAGCGAATTTAAGACTTTTTAAGACCCAGCGGAAACCCTGGTACTAATGTCTTGCTGCTTCCTGTCGCTCTGGTCTTAAAACATTTTGCTAAAAGATTACAGTTCAAAATTAGCTGGTGGCTAACACTGGCACATTTACAGAAATGTTGTCTAATGTCCTTTAATTAATAAATACTAGAAAGTACTTGTGATAAAAACAACAGTTCGAACGTGACGTGGGAATTAATCACACGGGAAAGTACCAGATGTGTAAAGGCCTTAAGAAAGGAACAATTATTTAAAGTAAGACAGCATCAAAAAGAAAGGTCTTCAGCCTTGATTTAAAAGAACTGAGTTGCGGCGGACCTGCAGTTTTCTGGCAGTTGGTTCCAGATATGTGGAGCATAAAAACTGAACCCTCTTTTTCCATCGGTCGCTTCACCGAAAGCCCAGAAGAGCCGATCACGGAGGTCGTGCCTTCGCGACGAAAACTTGAAGTTTATTTCCCCCTCAAAAATAGGTAATTGAGCACTGTAGTGGTTATGACCATATCAGTGACTATGTAACTACATGGAAACGGTCCAAATGATGCCTGTGGTTTGCACAGTGATAGCGTTACTGAAGGCCAGCTCTCTCGCGCTGAAGTCCTGTGGGAACTCAGTTCTTGCAGGAAATGGTAAACACTAGTGTGCAGATCGGAGCGTAGTGTGTGAAGAGTGAAGATCGGAGGTGTTCAACAAGGGAATAAGCTTGGAGTAAAAATAACGTGTGCTGATCTACTGTGGAAAAGAAATGGTTTGCGTTTGTGCCTTTCCGAATTGTGGCAACAGGCTACCGTTGAACGCTGCTCCCCCCGGTTTAGTTCTGACTCTGGGGGCAGAAAGCAGACGATACCCAACCCTAGTTGTTGTTTAACTGTCTGTGTGACAGAGCGGATCCACGCTCACCCCGGCTGGTTGTCGGCCACCCATTTTCCCAGACCGACGAGTCTCTGGTGCCGAGTGTGGACCGGCAGGCCGTCCCGGTCCACCAGGATGCCCTGATGCCCTTTAGTGAAGTCCAGCGACCTGGAACGCCAACAGAATATAACAATAAGAGGAAGTTTTTTGATATAGCACCTTTTACAGACAAAGTTACAAAGTGCTTCACATGATAAACATTTGTAAAAATACAGTAAGATCCAACAGAAAATAATTGAAAGACCAATGAAAATCATTTAAAAGATTAAAACCTAAAACCCAAAGTTACCAACATGAGTCAAAAGTGAATTTAAACAAGTGTGTCTTCAGCTGCTTTTTAAAAGCTTCAACAGAGACTGCAGAACGTAAGACAGTAGGAAGGGCGTTCCACATGTTTGGAGCCACCGCTTCAAAGGAACGGTCACCTTTAGTTTTTAAGCCAGTGCGTGGGACCCCCAGTAGTCCTTGGTTAGAAGACCTGAGGGTCCTGTTAGTAGTGTACGGATGGAGCAGGTCTGAGATATAAGCAGGTGCCTGACCATGCAAAGCTTCATAAGTCAGAACAAGAACTTTAAATTGGATCCTGAACTTGATCGGGAGCCAATGTAATGAGTATAAGGGCGTTTTCACACATACCTCGTTTGGTCCGGACCTTTGGACTTTTCAGTTTGATCCGAAACAAAATTAGAGGTGTGAAACCTCCCCCAGACCACGGTCCGGATCAAAAGACCAAATTTTGGTCTGATAAAAAGAGCTGGTCTCGGTCTGGACCAAACTGAACCATGGTCCGGTCCGTTTATAGTGTGAAAGCATTTTTTGGATGGTTCGGACTTTCGGACTAAATACAAGAAGCTCTGGCAGGCTCTCCTTGTGTTACAAGACCGGGGAAGCTCCTTTAAGGAACAGCTCGGTGCTTATGTGTAGGTGAGAGACGGTAACGGTGTCAGCGCTCAGAGCAGACAGCTGTCAGCTATCAGAGCTGAGAATACATCAGCAGTTTATTTGTTAAGTGGTCGTAAATGTACAGTGTAGGTTTCCGTTTGTCTCTGAATAAATGCTCCAGAAAGAAAGTTCCCGTGTCTCGCTTCTCAACAACACAACAAAACAAAAAGAGCAGCAGTCAGTAGGAGAGAGCAGCAGTCAGTTGGAGAGAGCAGCAGTCAGTAGGAGAGAGCAGCAGTCAGTTGGAGAGAGCAGCAGTCAGTAGGAGAGAGCAGCAGTCAGTAGGAGAGAGCAGCAGTCAGTTGGAGAGAGCAGCAGTCAGTAGGAGAGAGCAGCAGTCAGTAGGAGAGAGCAGCAGTCAGTAGGAGAGAGCAGCAGTCAGTAGGAGAGAGCAGCAGTCAGTAGGGGAGAGCAGCAGTCAGTAGGGGAGAGCAGCAGTCAGTAGGGGAGAGCAGCAGTCAGTAGGGGAGAGCAGCAGTCAGTAGGAGAGAGCAGCAGTCAGTTGGAGAGAGCAGCAGTCAGTAGGAGAGAGCAGCAGTCAGTAGGAGAGAGCAGCAGTCAGTAGGAGAGAGCAGCAGTCAGTAGGGGAGAGCAGCAGTCAGTAGGGGAGAGCAGCAGTCAGTAGGGGAGAGCAGCAGTCAGTAGGAGAGAGCAGCAGTCAGTAGGAGAGAGCAGCAGTCAGTAGGAGAGAGCAGCAGTCAGTAGGGGAGAGCAGCAGTCAGTAGGGGAGAGCAGCTGTCGGTATCCATTTCGGATGCAAACTCAGACCGGTTCATCATCACAACCCAGGATGAAGGAGTGGATTACCTCAGAGCAGGCCGGAGCGCCAAGAAACCCTGCAACTCAAACTCCTCTGGCAGTGGCGTCACTGCGGGTAAAACAAACACACCTTCAGCTTCAACACATGGGACATGCAAACATTACAGGACTGAACTATCAGGATCCTTCTAAAAACACAAGGGGAGTAACGGTTCTGAAACTGAGACAAACTGCGACACAATAACTGTGTGTGTGTGTGTGTGTGTGTGTATGTGTGTGTGTGTATGTCTGTGTGTGTGTGTGTGTGTATGTGTGTGTATGTGTGTGTGTGTGTGTGTGTGTGTGTGTGTGTGTGTGTGTGTGTATGTATGTGTGTGTGTGTGTGTGTGTGTGTGTGTGTGTGTGTGTGTGTGTGTGTGTGTGTGTGTGTGTGTGTGTGTGTGTGTGTGTGTATGCGTCTGTGTATGTATGTGTTTCCTGATGAATGGATTAGTTGTATTTGGTCTCTAAAATGTCAGAAAACGTCTGGTTTTGTCCACAAATCAAAGATATTTAGTTTCCTGTCCCAGAGGAGAGAAGAAACTAGGAAAATATTCACATTTAACAAGCTGACATCACACAAGTTTACCTGTTTTTACATAAAAAAAATGACTCAAACTGAACTGAAAATAGTTGCGGATTACCGTATTTTCCGGACTATAAGTCGCACTTTTATTTCATAGTTTGGCTGGTCCTGCGACATATAGTCAGGTGCGACTTACATATCAAAATATATATAATTGAACGTGTTTTTAAATGTTAATTCATACTGAAAACATTACCGTCTAAAGCCGCCAGAGGGCGCTCTAGGCTTTGGACAACTTTATGCTGCTCCTAAAGACAACTGGGAAAGAAAAGAAAATCCTATTCTGCAGATTACAAACTGCAGGTAGTAAAATATGCAGCCGAAAACGGTAATCGAGCAGCAGAAACAAAAGTTTGGAGTGAGAGAGAAACTTGTGAGGGACTGGCAAAAAGGTGACTCTTAGGGCCCTGACACACCAACCAGACGGCCGACCGTCGGCAGTAAAGCCAGTCGGACTGATCAGTCGGGTCCCGAGGTCCAAAAAGTTCCTCAGAACACACTGAGGAGACGCCGACTTGAGCGTACGTTCTGCACGTGCGCGAAACGTAATACGAAAAAGATTTTCGTCAGATTTTGAGAGACTCATCCGCTCCCCATTTCCGGGTGAGTCCCGACTGTCCTGTCTCTGACTGCCCTGTCCCTGACTGTCCTGTCTCTGACTGCCCTGTCCCTGACTGTCCTGTCTCTGACTGCCCTGTCCCTGACTGTCCTGTCTCTGACTGCCCTGTCCCTGACTGAACATGTCAGGTCGGCCCAAATGAAGGCCAACGGCTCCTCGGACGGCCGACGGCACAGGACACACCGAACAGACTCGAGTCATGGACCTCGCCAGACGGCCCGACGCCCGATTATTGGGCTGGTGTGTCTTCTCTCTTACTGCAATGAAGGAAACAAAGAAAGCTAATCGGCTAATCGAGGGATGAAAGCAAGATGGCCAGAGCTGGAGGAACGAGTTCACAGATGGGTGCTTGAACAGCGTCCTGCTGGGAGAGGCTCGTCAACGCTGCAGTTACGTCTCCACGCCCTGGTAGTTGTTCTGTGTGCTATTGTATAGTTGAATAACTTGCCTTTCCAGATTAAATGTCTGTTCTTGGTCTTGGATTTTGTGAAATAATTGTCTAAATAAATGCGACTTATAGTCCAGTGCGACTTATGTTTTTTTTTCTCTTCATGACGCATTTTTTGACTGATGCGACTTATACTCCGGAGCGACTTATAGTCCGGAAAATACGGTAATTAAATAAACATCTTGGGCCATGAACATCCCCAGTAGATGCAGCCCTGCCTTCACAGGAACAGCAGCTTTTATTCTGAAGGGATGGCTAAATCCAAAACAAAAAAACAGACTCAATAGTTGTTCCATGTGACTGTAACCCGAAGAGGACTCGGATCAGAACTATCGATCACTGAACTAAGTAAAGAATTCCTACCTGAGGAACAGGACACATCGTCCTCTTTGGGCTGGAAGCTGTTGAGGATGGAGACGAGCCAGGGCCAGACACTGAGAGACAGGAAGAGAAGTTACACTTCCTGTTCAGGAATTAATCAAACAGCCTGACATTTAAACAGGAAGACAGTAGGGCTGCACTACTAATAGCAATATTATCAAAATCAATATGGACAAGATGCAATATCCAAATCACAGGTTGGATGCAGTATTTGTTACAGGCAAATTATGTGTTAAACCCTTCTGAAGTAAGTATTGTGGTAAGGGTTGGGTTACGAACTTTTTTAAAAAGGTACCGACCGAATTATGTCGGTACTACCAAGGACCGATTCACTTTAAATCAAAAAAGGTACCAAATTTCGGTACCTGAGAGCGAGTAAGCGCAAGCTTATCTGTCCTCTCTGCATGTTGACAGAGAGCGGAGCTCCGACACACACACACACACACACACACACACACACACACACACTTCTCAATGAAAATAGGAATAATGATACAAAAATGATCATTCCCTCCAATATCGTGAATCATAATAATTGGCAGTGACCTCATTAGCATTGGGTATGTGTATGAGGCCAGAGCCACGCAACGGGCAACGGCCATTCTGGCTAACACCACTCCCCCACTACACTCTGAGTGTGGCCTCCTACCATCAGGAAGGACGTATACCTTTCGGAAACGTGCCCGGTCTAACAGATACCTGAGATCATTTGTACCATCAGCTGTTGGGTTTCTCAACAAACTATAGGTCATCTGCCATCCCTGACCACGTCACAGCACATATTTTTTCCTTTATTTGCATATAGTGTACATGTATATATGTGTATTTATGCTCTTATCTATCTAGTATTTCATGTTTTTATGTGTTTTTGTGTGAATGTGTATGTGTTGGCTACCTGTTGTGAACCAAATTGCCCCTTGGGGACATTAAAGACATTTCAACTTCAACTCAATCACAATATCAGCCAAAATAATCACAATTAGATATTTTCCTGATGTTGTGCAGCCCTAATTTAACTCTTGTGTCGTCTTCCCGTCGACCTGCAACTTTGAGTTTTACTGGCTCTAAATTTCATCGTTTTATTGTTCTTTTTCTACACTTTGAAGGTTTTGTCAATTTTATTCAAATTGTTTAGTCACTTTTTTAATTATGTTTTTGTCGATTGTTTAACAAGTTTTTAGATGATTTTTACGATATTTTTTTTTAACCTTCTTTCCAATTTTTTTGTCACTTTTAACAAGTTATATATATATATATGAAGGGTATGTGATGATGTGGGGGTATGGTGAAGGGTATGTGATGATGTGGGGGTATGGTGAAGGGTATGTGATGATGTGGGGGTATGGTGAAGGGTATGTGATGATGTGGGGGCCAAGGGAACTTTATCAGGATACATAGTATCCTGGATCCATGAAATAACTGGCCTTTCAAAATAAAAGTGTGCCTGCCTCTATGGGGATTTAACATAGGGGTGGACTCACTTTTGTTGCCAGCGGTTTAGACATTAATGTCTGTGTGTTGAGTTATTCTGAGGTGACAGCACATTTACACTGTTATACAAGCTGTACACTTCATACTTTACATTGTAGCAAAGTGTAATTTCTTCAGTGTTGTCCCATTAAAAGATATAATGAAATATTTACTAAAATGTGAGGGGTGTACTCACTTTTGTGAGATACTATATATATAGCACAGACCAATGAAATGGATTGTAAACACACTCCAACTGCAATATCAGTCCTAATAATCAGAATTAGATGTTCTCCTCATATGGTGCAGGCCTAGGAGACGAGGACTTACTGCTGCCGCTGGTGGACGGCGGCCTCGTGGAAGACGCTGGGTCTCAGTTTGAGCCAGTCCAGAGAAACTTTGATGGCCGGCAGAGGACACTCGCCCATGATCTCCTCCCCGCGGCTCTTGTTGAGCAGAGCGCGGCTGCACATCACTCCCAGGAAGGACACTGGAGGGGACAGGAAGTCAAACACAGTCAACAATAGGGCTGCAACTAACGATTATTTTCATAGTCGATTAATCTGTTGATTTTTTTCTCGATTAATCGATTAGTAGTTTGGTCTATGAAATGTCAGAAAATGGTGAAAAATGTGGATCAGTGTTTCCCAAAAGCCCAAGATGACGTCCTCAAATGTCTTGTTCTGTCCACAACTCAAAGATATTCAGTTTACTGTCTCAGAGGAGAGAAGAAACTAGAAGATATTCATATTTAACAAGCTGGAATCAGAGAATTTTGACTTTTGTCTTAAAAAATGACTCAAATCGACTAATCGATTATAAAAATAGTTGGCGATTAATTTAAGAGTTGACAACTAATCGATTAAACGATTAATCGTTGCAGCTCTAGTCAACAACCAACCACAAGTCGGCACCAGACTTGTATAAAGTACTTGGAAGCAATACTTGAGTAAAAGTACAAGTATCTTACCAGAAAAGGACTTTGGTAGAAGTTAAAGTCAATATTTCAGGAGTAAAAGTCTTAAAGTATGTGGTATTTATTGTACTTGAGTATCAAAACTAATTTTCTGATATTAAATGTACTTAAAGGAGAACTCCGGGCAATTTTTAATCTTGATCGCTATAAGTATGTGAGTACTGTCGATAGCAAAAAAAACGAGATGGATATATATGCTACAAATACAGCACTTAATACAATACTAGCACCGATTCGGCTCGGGGTTTTTTTGCTATCGACAGTACTCACATACTTACAGCGATCAAGATTAACGTAAAAATTGCCCGGAGTTCTCCTTTAATTATTAAAAGTAGAAGTAAAGAAAAACTTAAAACCTGATAATGAACTTTATTATGGCTTCCTTATAGTAAAGCATAATATTCAGGGTTTCCACACCTGCTCTTAAACATCAAATTCCAAGTCTGACATCAACAGAGAGAAAAACAGAAACAGAATTTTAAGTTTTTGTTCACTTCAACGTACGAAAACATTTCTTGTAACGAAGACGCTGAGGGGAAATGTAAAAGTGAAAGTTTTCAATTCTATAAACAACCTGACAATTCTACTTAAGTACAGTAACTAATGGCGCTTTTCCACCACATGGTACCTGCTCGCCTCGACTCTACTCACCTTTTTTGGTTTTCCATTACGCAAAAAAGTACCTGGTACCTGCTAACAGGTACTTTATTTAGTACCACCTCAGTCGAGGTTCCCAGCGAGCTGAGGCGAGCTGAAAAGATGACGTGAAAGTGACAGACGGGGGTGTCAAACATCAACACACCTTCCACGTTCTGTGTGTGTACGTTAGGTCACGGCAGTTTGCTGCGGCGCCGCTTGTTTTACAGTTCTGTGGAGGCTCCGGCAGAGCTTTCGCCGTAGCCTACGTACACACACACATGCTGGCTCGACGCACACACCAGTGCACAAGTATAAACATCAGGCCACTTACACAGGCTACGGAGAAAGCTCTGCGTGGAGTAGGGCTGCCACCTCTTAGTCGATTAGATTTCTTTAGTTGATGAGTCATTTTTTATGCTTATTCATGCTTAATTACTCATTTCCAAGAAACTTATGAGCACATTTCTGGTAAACACAAGATTTAAAGTGGTGCTTTTGCAGGATTAATTGTGGAGAAAGTCAGTTTTACAGATGGTTCATTAACTACATTTATATTGTGCTTTTCTAGTCTTAACCACCTCTCAAAGAGCACAGCTCTGTCGATTACATCAACTAATCCATTAATCGACAAAATCAAAAATTTTAGTACCGCCTCAGCAGCCACGCTGAGGCGGTACTAAAATCTGCAA
>NC_050181.1:21651476-21761476 GCF_008315115.2 Sander lucioperca
CCAGAGGTCTCCTAGATCAGGCAGACAGACAGAAGGACAGCCAGACAGACAGCCAGACAGAAGGACCGACAGACAGGCAGGAGGACAGATAGTGAGACAGAAGGACAGACAGACAGACAGACAGACAGAAGGACAGACAGACAGACAGACAGACAGAAGGACAGCCAGAAGGACAGCCAGACAGACAGGCAGACAGACAGCCAGACAGAAGGACCGACAGACAGGCAGGCGGACAGATAGTGAGACAGAAGGACAGACAGACAGACAGACAGACAGAAGGACAGACAGACAGACAGACAGACAGACAGAAGGACAGAAGGACAGCCAGACAGATAGAAGGACAGCCAGACAGACAGGCAGACAGACAGCCAGACAGAAGGACCGACAGACAGGCAGGCGGACAGACAGTGAGACAGGACAGACAGACAGACAGGCAGGCAGAAGGACAGACAGACAGAAGGACAGACAGACAGACAGACAGACAGACAGACGGACAGAAGGACAGACGGACAGACAGAAGGACAGCCAGACAGACAGGCAGACAGACAGCCAGACAGAAGGACCGACAGACAGGCAGGCGGACAGACAGTGAGACAGGACAGACAGACAGACAGGCAGGCAGAAGGACAGACAGACAGACAGAAGGACAGACAGACATACAGAAGGACCGACAGACAGGCAGGCGGACAGACAGTGAGACAGGACAGACAGACAGACAGGCAGGCAGAAGGACAGACAGACAGACAGAAGGACAGACAGACATACAGAAGGACCGACAGACAGGCAGGCGGACAGACAGTGAGACAGAAGGACAGACAGACAGACAGGCAGGCAGGCAGGAGGACAGACAGACAGCCAGACGGAAGGACAGACAGCCAGAAGGACAGACAGCCAGAAGGACAGACAGCCAGACAGAAGGACCGACAGACAGGCAGGCAGGCGGACAGACAGCCAGAAGGACAGCCAGACAGACAGCCAGAAGGACAGCCAGACAGACAGACAGACAGAAGGACCGACAGACAGGCAGGCGGACAGACAGTGAGACAGAAGGACAGACAGACAGGCAGGCAGAAGGACAGACAGACAGAAGGACAGACAGACAGGCAGGCGGACAGACAGTGAGACAGAAGGACAGACAGACAGGCAGGCAGAAGGACAGACAGCCAGACAGAAGGACAGACAGCCAGAAGGACAGACAGCCAGACGGAAGGACAGACAGCCAGAAGAACAGACAGCCAGACAGAAGGACAGACAGCCAGAAGGACAGACAGCCAGACAGAAGGACAGACAGCCAGAAGGACAGACAGCCAGACGGAAGGACAGACAGCCAGAAGAACAGACAGCCAGACAGAAGGACCGACAGACAGGCAGACAGACAGAAGGACAGCCAGACAGAAGGACTGACAGCCAGACAGAAGGACAGACAGACAGACAGGCAGGCAGACAGAAGGACCGACAGACAGACAGATAGACAGACAGGCAGACAGACAGGCCAGACAGGACGGGACAGACAGGTATATAGACACATAAAAACAAGCACATTTACAACAACAACACCAGATCCATACAACAATATATACACAACTCATGCACTGCCAAAACATCATGTACCGAAACGTTTCAGATCGAATACACGTGCCGTTACAGCCCTACTGCATATATTATTTTTTTATTATTATTATTATTATTATTATTATTATTATTATTATTATTATAGACTGAATGAGTGTGAATGAATCTCACCTGTGTGTAGAAGCCACTAGCTGCCTCCAGGAACAGCGACAGGTTGGCCTGGACCTCGCTGCGGTTGGGGTTGGCTCGGTTCTTGGCCTGGCTCTGCAGCGTGGTGATCTGGTTCTTAAAAGCATGATTCCACCTGCAGGCGCACAGAACAGAAACACACCATCAACACCAACACGAGACAGCTGACTCCTGTCTGCGTGTGTTAAAGGGATCCTTATGCCTGCCAGACAAGACTAGAAGACTCTGAAAATACTTTAAAGAGACTAGTCTGACACCATCTCACATCTAACGTTATCTGTCATAATCAGTGTTGGGAGTAACGGCGTTTAAGTATAACGGCGTTATTTTGTCAGTAACGGAGTAATCTAAATAATTACTTTTCCCATCGTTGCAACGCCGTTATCGTTACTGAGAATGTAAAGTGGCGCGTTACTACAGTTTGGTTGAATGAGGTAGGCTTTGGCTACACATCAGCTGCCTGGAGAGAGCAGGGGGGGGATGATGACAACGTTGCAAATGCGATGATGATTGGCTGGGTGGGCGGATGCCCTGCTCACGCTGTCTCACTGCACGCTCTGACTACCACTAAACACCAGACAGCGACGAGCCAGGGAAATTCAAAGGTAGCGTTCTGGAACTGGAAGTACCGGCACTACTTCTCGCTCATTGAAATTAAAGGCAAGAATGTTTATGTAACAGGCACGCTATGCCCAGGAAAAAAGACTTTATCCACGTCTGCCTCAAGCAACTCCAATCTTATGAAGCCCCTCACATCAACACATGCTAACACCACACGTGTTGCTGCTGCTAACCCAACACCAAGCCCAAATGCAGCTAGCGTGAGCTCCAGCGAAGAGACGGAGCCACTCTGTTAAAACAAGCAGCGCTCCATTTTTTGGGTCAGCAACAGGTGACCGAGGCCGAGCTGAACACATTGATTGCAAGGATGTTATAGAACCTAATAGCGTTATAGAACATAAAAAATAACGTCACAGTTACTTTGCTGAGTAACTAATTACTTTTACAATGTGGTAACTGAGTTACTAACTCAATTACTTTTTGGGAGAAGTAATTTGTAACTGTAACCAAGATGACCAGCACTGGTCATAATGTGTAAAGACTGGGCATCTTGCAGGGTCACAATTTGCATATTACATGATAGCTTACACAAACACACACACACACACACACGGGTTTCTACCAGTATAAGTCTTAACACTGCAAAAAATGCACAAAAAACTGAAAAAAGCATCAAACTAACTATTAGACTTTTCTCAGATCTAATGATTTGGGATATTTGGACTTCGTTAGCAAGCTTTGTCTTTAAGCTTTTTTGAGCGTTATGTATTTAAGATCTGCTCTAGCTTTTTATTTTAATTGAAAACATCCCATTTTCTTGAGCAAAGACCCTTAAACCCCTCCTAAGTCTTGGATAAACCCAGGGAGAAAACCGACATACGAACAAAATTTCGTTCCACTGGCTCATAAATACTGCCCCCCAACTAAAAACAAGAACTACTGTACAGAATAAGTACATAAATAAATACAAATGCCACAGAGTGCTAGGGTTTAAAGCAAAATTAAAATATGACACTAAATATATAAAAACTGCTATTGCAGGATTATAAATAAATACTATAAAGTGATCTTAGTTGTTGCATCTCTGACAGGGACACGTGTGTGTGTGTGTGTGTGTGTGTGTCTTTGTGTGTGTGTGTGTGTGTGTGTGTGTGTGTACGCATGCGTCTGTCTGTCTGCGTGTGTGTGTGTGTGTGTGTGTGTGTTTGTCTGTCTGTCTGTCTGCGTGTGTGTGCGTCTGTCTGTCTGTCTGCGTGTGTGTGTGTGCGTCTGTCTGTCTGCGTGTGTGTGTGTGCGTCTGTCTGTCTGCGTGTGTGTGTGTGCGTCTGTCTGTCTGCGTGTGTGTGTGTGCGTCTGTCTGTCTGTCTGTGTGTGTGTGTGTGTGTGTGTGTGTGTGCGTCTGTCTGTCTGTGTGTGTGTGTGTGCGTCTGTCTGCGTGTGTGTGTGTGTGTGCGTCTGTCTGTCTGCGTGTGTGTGTCTGTGTGTGCATGCGTCTGTCTGTCTGTCTCTCTGTGTCTGTCTGTGTGTGTGTGTCTGTGCGTGCATGCGTCTGTCTGTCTGTCTCTGTGTCTGTCTGTCTCTCTGTCTGTCTATCTGTCTGTCTGTGTCTCTGCGTGTGTCTGTCTGCGTGTGTGTCTGTGCATGCATGCATGCATCTGTCTGTCTGTCTGTCTGTGTCTGTGTCTGTGTCTCTGTCTGTGTCTGTATGTGTCTCTGTCTGTCTGTCTGTCTGTCTGTGTCTCTGTGTCTGTCTGTCTGTGTCTCTGTGTCTGTCTGTCTGTCTGTGTCTCTGTGTCTGTCTGTCTGTCTGTGTCTCTGTGTCTGTCTGTCTGTCTGTGTCTGTCTGTCTGTCTGTGTCTCTGTGTCTGTCTGTCTGAGAGGCGGAGCAGCTTACAGGTCTTGCTCCACCTTCTTGTCCAGAGCGTACTCCAGATCGGTCACCAGCATCTTCTGGTACAGATCCTGCAGCGCCTGCCGGGACGTCCACACCTCCGCCGCCCCCAGCTTCGAATCTGACGCACGCCGACAGAGAGGGAGACAGAACCCAAAAGTCAGCTTAAGCTGTGTTTAAATATGCTCTAGGACAGAGGTGCCCAAATTCTTTCATATGAAGGGCCAAAATGTATCTGGATGGAAGGCCACGGGCACAAAATAAATGTTGAAGAATACCGTAATTCTTGCCATTCTCCATAGATAAAACGTCCCTATGTAATTTAAATGGGAAGTTTACCAGCACTGTGCATTACATTGCCGTTAAACTCAGATTACGTACTTTTTAACTGCACAAAATGTACATTTCGTAGTTATTACTTTTAAAATAAGAGGAGAATAAGCATGAGCATGTCAAATCCATGGCGGGCCAAATCAAAGAGAGCACGGGCCAAATTGGGTGGCTTTGCTCTAGGATTAAACTATACTAAATTAACTTTAGATTAGACTAGATTCAACTGTATTGTCATTGTGCAGAGTACAAGTACAAAGACAACGAAATGCAGTTTGTGTCCAACCAGTGCAAAAAGAGCAAAAATGTGTAGACAGGTATAGACAACACGAGAACTATAGTGCAGTGTAGAGAGTAGTATACAGTTGGTTTACAGAACGTGGTTTAGAATAATATAAATTAAATATAAATATGTGCAGTGTATTAGCAGTTACCAGATATGGGTATTCAGTGTGAACCATATAGACAGATATGTACAGCTATGTGCAGATATGTACAGCTATGTGCAGTGTGGTAACAGTACCATCGTAGTGCAGAAACAGTAACATTATAAGAGTATAGTGAGAATAAGTGTATGTGCAGGATGAATAGTATGAAGAGCAGTAGAATATGGCTATGTATAAGTGTAGTTACGGCTGCAACTAAATATTTTCATTGTGGATTATTTCCTGGATGAATAGATTAGTTGTTTGGTCTCTAAAATATCAGGAAATGGTGAAAAAATGTGGATCAGTGTTTCCCAAAAAGCTCAAGACAAACGTCCTCAAATGTCTTGTTTTGTCCACAACTCAACAAGATATTCAGTTTACTGTCTTCGAGGAGAGAAGATACTAGAACATATTCACATTTAATGAGCCGCAATTAGACATTGTGGAAGAATTGAATCGGGACAAAATGATATCGTCCCAACCCTGGTAACTGATTTTGAATTAGAAATGTAATCGAAACGGAGCCGTGTGAATCGTTGGCGATACTCAGTCCTAATTTGGAAGATCTCTAAAATAAATGAAAACAAACTGATCCTGATGTATTTGAGGTTGGTGGGTTAGGGGTTAGGGTTAGCTTTCACTGAGGAAGATGTTTGAGTTGATGGAGGAAACCTACCTGTCATGTCCGCCTTCAGGGCCTCTGCCTGTCTGCTCGGATGTAAACAGAGAGGAGGAGGTTAGACGGGTCCAACACACACACACACACACACACACACACACACACACACACACACACACACACACAGAGTAAGAGACACACACGCAGAGAGTCAGAGACACACACACACACACACAGAGACACACACACACACACACAGAGAGTAAGAGACACACACACGCAGAGAGTCAGACACACACACACACACACACACACACGCAGAGAGTCAGACACACACACACACAGAGACACACACACACACACACAGAGAGTAAGAGACACACACACGCAGAGAGTCAGACACACACACACACACACGCAGAGAGTCAGACACACACACACACAGAGACACACACACACAGAGAGAGACACACAGAGTCAGACACACACACACACACAGAGACACACACACACACACACACAGACACACACACACAGAGTCAGAGACACACACACACACAGAGTCAGAGAGACACACACACACACAGTCAGACACACACACACACACACACACACACAGAGACACACACACACACACACACAGTCAGACACACACACACACACACACATACAGAGTCAGACACACACACACAGAGAGAGAGAGAGAGACACACACAGAGTCAAACACACACACACACACACACACACAAAGTTACACACAGAGACACACAGAGTCAGACACACACACAGAGTTAGAGACACACATACACAGAGACACACACACACACAGAGTTAGAGACACACATAGCTACACAGAGACACACACACACACACACACATGCACTTGACATTATCAACACACTTCATATTTTCTCACAGTACACAGATGACTAACCGAGCTATCAGAGGCGGACACCTGACAACGACGTCACCTGTCCATTCGCCTCATTAAAACATTCAACAGCTCGTATCAAATGTTGCTGCTGACATCGGGCTCAGACTAATCCCTGGATCCGAGCTAGCAGCCCGCTGCTAACCAACCACCTCCACGTTTAAATCACAGACCAGTTAAAACACGCAGCCGAATGGGCTGTGACAGATGAAAGTGGCCGCTGTTAATGATGATGTTAATGTTACAGAAACGGCTCGATAAACCTAACACACGGCAGAAAGGCGCTAGCAAGCTAAAGCTAACTAGCAATAACACAACGAGTAACACGCCTCTGTGTGGCTTTTAAATTCACCCCAGCGGCGGAATACAAACATTAAATCCGTCTACAACGCCAACAATTTGAATAAAACATGATATATATCTGATTAAATGTGATAAAATGGCGGCAGGTGGCAGTATCGATTGTTTGTTGATATATGAAGCTAGCTAGCGCCAACGATTAGCCTTCAACCTGCTAGCATTAGCGTTAGCATCCGAACAAAACAATTCAGCCGTTTGGGTTTAAAATGTCCGTTTCTGAGCAACGGCTGTACCGCTGCGTGACCCGGCGGAGGAGCCAACAGAACCGAGCCTACCGTAAGTACTGCGCACAGAGGTTCATCCTGCCGGATCAGCACCAGTCTCTCAGGCAACGACTGGTCCAGAAGCTAACGCTCTTCCCGGCGCCATCTTGTTCCTATCTGACCCACAGAGGGCCGAGAGTCTGAGAGGAGGAGAGGAGGAGGTACCAAGTAACGAGTTACAATTATATTACTTATTACTCGCGTTAGGTGGTTTTTTAACCCTTGTTTTGTCTTCCCGTCGACCACGCAACTATTTGTTTTTTCTTAGTCAACATTTTTTTCGACACTTGTCACTTTTCCCGATTTTTTTGTCGATTTTTCCCCAAGTTTTTTGTCAGTATTTGACTTTATTGTCGATTTTTTTTCCAGCGATTTTTTGTAATGTTTTTGTTGATTTCTTTTAATGTTTTAGTTTTTTTTTCAGCGATTTTTTAAAATGTTTTTGTCGATTTTTTTCAGCATTTTTTTTTTTTTTATGTTTTTGTCGATTTTTTTGTCGATTTTTTTCAGCAATTTTTTAAATGTTTTTGTCATTTTTTTTTATGTTTTTGTCGATTTTTTTTTCCAACATTTTATCTTTTTTTTTTCAACGTTCTTTTGTAATTTTCTTTTTTTTTTTCAAATGTTATAAAATAAAATAAAACACCCAAATTCAATAAAAGTAGTGAACTGATCATTTATTTTACCTGTGAAGAGTAATGGTTGTATGAAACCATCCACGTTAGTTTCTTTGACAATTTGGTTAAAAGAAACCCAAATTTCTGATATGGAAACCTAACCATCCTGTTGTCTTGGGGTCAAATTTGACCCATTTTAATTAAATTAAAAGGTTTCCATAAAAGTTTCCTGTGGCGAGGATAAACTCCCTTTTAGGGAGAAACCTGGGACAGACCCAGGCTCTTGGTAGGAGGTGTCTGACGGTACCGGTTGGGGGTGTGATGAACAGTGGCAATAATAGTCACAATAAATATAATGGAACTATGACTAGAAATAGTTGTAGTAGTTCATGGCCTGGCATTACAGGGCATAGCAGGGCGTTACAGGTCATAGCAGGGCGTAGCAGGACGTAGCAGGGCATGGCATGGCACTACAGGGCATGGCAGGACATAGCAGGGCACTGCAGGGCATAGCAGGACATAGCAGGGCACTGCAGGACATAGCAGGGCATAGCAGGACATAGCAGGGCACTGCAGGACATAGCAGGGCACTGCAGGGCATAGCAGGACATAGCAGGGCGTAGCAGGGCACTGCAGGACATAGCAGGGCACTGCAGGGCATAGCAGGGCACTGCAGGACATAGCAGGACGTAGCAGGTCACTGCAGGGCATAGCAGGACATAGCAGGGCATAGGAGGACATAGCAGGGCGCTGCAGGGCATAGCAGGACGTAGCAGGACATAGCAGGGCACTGCAGGGCGTAGCAGGGCACTGCAGGGCATAGCAGGACATAGCAGGGCGTTACAGGGCATAGCAGGACATAGCAGGTCACTGCAGGGCATAGCAGGACACTGCAGGACATAGCAGGGCACTACAGGGCATAGCAGGACATAGCAGGGCACTGCAGGATGTAGCAGGTCACTGCAGGGCATAGCAGGACATAGCAGGGCATAGCAGGACATAGCAGGGCACTGCAGGGCGTAGCAGGACATAGCAGGGCGTAGCAGGACATAGCAGGGCGTAGCAGGACATAGCAGGACATAGCAGGACATAGCAGGACATAGCAGGGCACTACAGGACATAGCAGGACACTGCAGGACATAGCAGGGCATAGCAGGACATAGCAGGGCACTACAGGACATAGCAGGACACTGCAGGACATAGCAGGGCATAGCAGGACATAGCAGGGCACTACAGGACATAGCAGGACACTGCAGGACATAGCAGGACATAGCAGGACATAGCAGGGCACTACAGGACATAGCAGGACACTGCAGGACATAGCAGGGCATAGCAGGACATAGCAGGAAGAACGGGAGAGAAAAGAAGAAAGCAACTTTAGGAAACTTGACATGCAGGACACAAACCCCGGTCTCCTGGGTGAAGGTCCTGTGTTTGACCCATCCACCCCCCCAACCAACCTCCTTACGCAGAATTTCGGCCTTACATACTACTCACTACCGTAGTCGCTCTTAATGCTACGTCATCTTTTCATTGACTTTACATTGCCATTGTTTTCCGTGGTGGCCACACGGATTTTTCACTCATTCCGTGCCACCACCACGTAATGCGCTGTTAACAATTTGTGATCATTTCACAGAATTCTGTGCTACAAGGCTGGCAGGACGTAGCAAGGTGTAGAAGGGCATAGCAGGGCATAGCAGGACGTAGCAGGGCATAGCAGGGCACTGCAGGGTGTAGCAGGACGTAGCAAGGTGTAACAGGGCACTGCAGGGCATAGCAGGGTGTAGCAGAGTGTAGCAGAGTGTAGCAGGGCGCGGAGCAGGACCACAGCGACTGCTGGGCCAAAAAAAACATAATGCCTCCGGGGAATAAGCTCCCCAGAGCTAAGTTAGTAACAAGCATTTCTGGGACATGGATGCACACCGATGGAAAGAGAAAGAGAGGAGCTCAGTGTGTCAAAGGAAGTCCCCCGGCAGTCTAAAACTATGACAGCATAATTAAGAGCTGGTGCAAGGCAAACCTGAGCCAGTTCTATAATAATAATAATAATAATAATGTATACTTTATTAATCCTGCAAGGGGAAATTACAATATTTTCACACATTACACACAGGCCTGAATTACACACACATGCTCAGTACCATGCACTAATGGAGAGATGTCAGAGTGGGGGGGCTGCCCATGGAAAGGCACCCTGAGCAGTTGGGGGTTCGGTGCCTTGCTCAAGACCACCTTGGCAGTCCCCAGGAGGTGAACTGGCCCCTCTCCAGCTACCAGTCCACCTCCATACTTTGGTCTGTATGGGGACTTGAACCAGTAACAGTAACAGTAAGCAGTATTTGTCCAGTAGCCCTTCTCCTTCTCTCACCTGTGATGCCGAGTGCGGTGTAGGCCCCGTAGAGGGACTTCCCTGCTAAGCCTCTGCACCCCACCTCCGCAGGTAAGCACCTTGCCTTCCAGCCTTGGTTGTGGCAGTGGCTGACGAGGCCATCATATTTCTTCCTCTTCCTCTCAAAAGCTTCCTCCATTCGGTCTTCCCATGGCACAGTGAGCTCCAACATGACCAGGTTCTTTGTTGCCTCAGATACCAAGACAATGTCAGGTCTCAGGGTGGTCTTGACGACATGCTGGGGGAACTTAAGCTGTCTGCCCAAGTCCACTTTCAGAAGCCCTGATGTTAGATATCTTCTTAGATTCATAATATGACAGTGTTGTCTCTTCCTGGATTTAAAGGCTCTTTAAGCATACCAGACTTACTATCTGTTCTATTAATTGTCTTTACCCACTTAGTCATTATATCCAAATAAATAATAATAATAAAAGACTTCAGATACAGTATTAGAGGACCACTAAGGTCTATATAAAGAGACTTCAGATACAGTATTAGGGGACCACTAAGGCCTATATAAAGAGACTTCAGATACAGTATTAGGGGACCACTAAGGTCTATATAAAGAGACTTCAGATACAGTATTAGAGGACCACTAAGGTCTATATAAAGAGACTTCAGATACAGTATTAGGGGACCACTAAGGTCTATATAAAGAGACTTCAGATACAGTATTAGGGGACCACTAAGGCCTATATAAAGAGACTTCAGATACAGTATTAGGGGACCACTAAGGTCTATATAAAAGAGACTTCAGATACAGTATTAGGGGACCACTAAGGTCTATATAAAGAGACTTCAGATACAGTATTAGGGGACCACTAAGGTCTATATAAAGAGACTTCAGATACAGTATTAGGGGACCACTAAGGTCTATATAAAAGCATCCAAAGAGCACCATGTCATGGGACCTTTAATATTTTGTATCGCCCAGCTGTAGTTTCAGGTTCACTATTGCAAATTGTAGCCTACATATTTCAGCAGACTGCTGTGTGACTGTCTCTTTAACGCGCTGCAGCAGACACACCTCTCTCTCTCTCTCTCTCTCTCTCTCTCTCTCTCTCTCTCTCTCTCTCTCCCTCTCTCTCTCTCTCTCTCTCTCTCTCTCTCTCTCTCTGTCTCTCGCTCTCTCTCCTTCTGCGGACCTACAGACCCGAACACAAACAGAGACCGGGACCGGACCGGACCGGGACACAACATACTCACAGGACAGACAACAGAAGAAGCAAAAAAGAAGAAACGACAGGAACCATGACAGAAAACACCAAAACGCACGTCATCCTGCTGTCCTGCGGCAGCTTCAACCCCATCACCAAGGGACACATCCATATGTTCGGTGAGTCGGGGGTGGATGGGACGCTGTTCCCTTTCGTTTGGCTTCTTTATTTACACACATATATACATATTAAGAAGACACAGTATAGCCTATCATTTGTAAGAGGCATAAAAAAACGCTCCAGAGGCTTGAAAAGTGGCGTTCACCAGGCATAATGTTACAGGAAATAAGCGCGTAATATACACAATTCTTATGTTTCTGTCGATATGTTTACACACAAATCAAGAACACTGATTCATAACACATGTAAGTCTACACAGACAGCATCATTAACAGGCTAAGAGCACACATTCATGAGACATGGCCTAGAGTCTTCACCAGACAAGAAAAGACGAAGAGAGAGAGGGAGAGAGAGAGAGAGAGAGAGAGAGAGAGAGAGAGGGAGAGAGAGAGAATATAAACGCACATAGAAAGAAATAAACACTCAACAAATAATTACAAAAGGGTTTTGAACTTGTATGTCAAAGTAAAGGGCGGTTGGGTATAAGAATGTGTGTTTTATAAAAGATAAAGATCCTTTGAAACCTCCCAAACAATCAATAACATCTCGCATAGAATCTGCGCTAAAAAACAGCTAAATGTGAATGAGGTTTGGTGTGCGCTGCGCGGTCGCTGTCCGGTGGGGTGGTGCTGAAATGGGCGACGGCTCCACTTCGGGAGAAATATACAGACGCCACAAACCCAGAGCAGAACAATGACACGTTAGGGACCTAATGTTACCCGGATCATCGCAGTCTGAAGCCACGTTAGGGAGGAGAAAGACGGAAATGTTCCGTGTTGAAGCTGCGCAGGCCTTTGCGCGGCGTGTGGCGCAGCCCAGAAAACAAGCCTCCCTCCGGACACACACAAACAAACACACACAGTGCCTTGCTCAGAGGCCCTCCTGTTGTCTTCGGGTCACATCTGACCCATTTTCAAAGTTCCTTTATCTTAAATTTGGGTTTCTGTTAACCAAACTGCTGCGAAAATAACTGAATGAAGTTGGCTAGAAGCCTTTAGGTTTAACACAGAATTGGTTGATAATTTAGGATATTTTTATGCTTGACAAACAGGCAAGACAAGGAAGACAACAGGTGTGAATTTGAAATGGTTTCAACACTGTTTCCTGATCAAACTTTGTCTGTGATTATCCATCAACAAACCTTCATCTGATCTGAACTATTAGCCAAAACAATTAGTAATTTCTGCTTTTTTTTACTCAAATATTAAATATAATTCCAAATAAACGAGGCTCATTGAGCATGAATTTCAAAGATGAGTGTAAAACTAGTGGTAAAAGTTAGTTAGTTTGTGGCCGGGTTGGTTCAGTGGGTAAAGCAGGCGCACATATACTGAGAGGACACAGAGGTCCAGGGTTAGAATCCGACCTGTGATGATTTCCTGCATGTCTTCCCCCTCTCCCTCCCTCTCTCCCCTTTCTCACCTAGCTGTCCTGTCAAAATTTAAAAAATTAATTAAATTAATTCAAATTAAAGGCGGAAAAGCCCCAAATAAATCATCTTAGAAAAATAAAAAAATAAAAAATAAAATAAAAGTTAATTACACAGATTATTAAATAAATAAATTAAGAAAAAAGATATATGAAAAAAGACCCAAACCGTATATGCAGACAAATATCTCAGGCTTTCTCTTTTTTTTTTAAGATAATTCTTTGGGCATTTTAGCCTTTAATAGACAGGACAGCTGTAGACAGGAAAGGGGGGGGGGTGAGGGGGTAAGACATGCAGCAAATGGCCACAAGTCAGACTCAAACCCTGAGCTGCTGCGTTGAGGACTGAGCCTCCTCTTCATATGGGCGCCTGCTCTACCATGTGAGCTACCCAGGTGCCCATCTCAGGCTTTCTAAAAAGGTTAATGTGAACAGACATCTCAATGTTTGAGCATCATCCAAATATATTTAGTTGTTAATATAATCTGTTGTTACCTAACCAAACAAGGCAACACACTGTTCCCAGTGAAAAAGGACAGTAGAAACCAAAATTAAACTCATGTTCTATATCATTTAAACTAGCGATACACCGATTATTGGCCCTGGCTGATTATCGATCAGGTTTTTTGGCAGTTTGCAGATTATCTGTATCAGCGTTTAATTTTCCTGATAACTGATAAAGTGAATGAATTAAAAAGCGTTGTACTTTGGCTCGGCTACAGCTCTGTGTCTGTCCCTCTGCTTCGGTTTTACTCACCACTGAGTCGGACTAACGGTGCAGGTCCACCTCGCCGTGTGACGCTTCTGTCGCGCCGCGCTCCACTCTGTTCCTCTGGGTGACGTCAAGCGGCTTAACGTGCACGCAAAGCATCCTGGGAAGGCAGCGCTGCATTTGAGAAAATGCTGCGCGTCCAAAAGCTGGCCGATGCCCATCTTTATGCAAATTAATCCGTTGAACGCGACGCGACTATCCAGTAGAAGTAGACGGAAGTCTTTTAAACTGACCTTTGTTGATCTGAAATGAAGACAGATTCAGCAACTGCACGGCCTATTTCTCTCTTCAAATGTTTTCAGAAACACGTTTCGGTGAACTATTTTCGTAAAATACTAGATCGTATTTGTCGGTACACGATCCGTTCTGCCTGCACGATCCGTTCTGCACATGCGCAAAATGTTCGAGGATTTACGACACTGCACGATCTGTTCCACGCTTCCGGTCGACAGCCAAGCTAACGTTAGTTTAGCTAACAGCTAATTCGGCTAACCGCTAGCTGATTGTAGCGGTCTGCCGTTAGCCTCCACAGGCAAGCTAACGTTAGTTTAGCTAACAGCTAATTCAGCTAACCGCTAGCTGATTGTAGCGGTCTGCCATTAGCCTCCACAGGCAAGCTAACGTTAGTTTAGCTAACAGCTAATTCGGCTAACCGCTAGCTGAGACAGCATGTAATAACTTTAAAAGACCCTCAAAATAAAACTTGAAAATAAACGTTGACATATATAACAAACACCTAACATATATAACAGCTGTTACGTCAGTTCTACTTTACTTGTGCTCATTTAAAATACAATCACTCAATACTTGTCTTTATTGTTATTACTGTGAAGTCTTAATTTAGCTGTAGCTGCTTTTCCCATTACGTTTGAGTTAACGTTATTTTAGACTGAATCTAGCTGTCAGCTAGCGGTTAGCCGAATTAGCTGTTAGCTAAACTAACGTTAGCTTCCCGGTGGAGGCTAGCCATAGGCTAGCGTGGAACAGATCGTGCAGGTCGTATCCTCGGTAAAACAGTATTATCTTGCGCATATGCAGAACGGATCGTGCAGGCAGAACGGATCGTGTACCGACAGTATTCTCAACGAGCCGCCATGACGAGAAGCCAAACCCACGACACGCGTTCGTCCAATCAGCTGCCGGTCAGGGGCGTGGAGCATCAACCGTGGATCTATGACGTCGCGACACCACGCTTCAGTCGTGTCGGACATATGGATCTGTCCCGTTAGGCCTCCTGCACACTGGCTGCGTGGCGTGAGCGTGGCGTCTCAGCTGCGTGGCGGCTGCGTGGCGTTTTCTATGTCTTTACACACCAGAAACATGTCTGACACGGCGGAGTGGGGGTGTGGCCTTGACCAACTGCCACTTTGCTCATTTGAAAGCCATGATGTCTCTCTCTCTCTCATGGGTGGGCCAAATTCTCTGGGCGGGCAAAGCAGAGAAAGGGGAGGTAACCTTTCCCCTTATGACGTCATAAAGGGAAGATTCCTGATTGGCCCATCTGAGCTTTCATTTTCTCAAAGGCAGAGCAGGATACCCAGGGCTCGGTTTACACCTATCACCATTTCTAGCCACTGGGGGACCATAGGCAGGCTGGGGGAACTCACATTAATGTTAAAAAACCTCATAAAGAGACATTTTCATGCCATGAGACCTTTAAAGAAATGCCAACAAACCAGAGCTAGACAGACCCTCCTCTGCAGCGCTGTGGAGGAAGGTCTAGCGATGCGAGACTACTGCAAAGAAGTACTCAGAGCTCAGTGAGTAATAGGACTGTTCCATGGAGACAGCAAGATCTAAATCATTTTGACGTCACATTGTCGCGCAAGAGGTCAGGAACGGCAGATGTCAATCTCATAACCATCCATGACTATCATTATAAACTGTTAAAACACCGGGAGCTGTTTATTTGGATACAACACTGAGAGTTTATTTTGTATAAATGCAGAAATGTGAATAATAATTCATGTGTTTCACTGTGCAGATTATGCTTTAAAACCTTCATCATTTATCCATTCAATATCATCTTAAATAGCTTAATTACATTATTTTAAACGTGTAACTCAGTTTCATTTTGAGATGATGATCTTCAGAGAGGATAACTATCCTGATGAACTCGCTGTGAGTTTATTTTGTAACAGCAGAGATGTGAATAATTCATGTTTCAGTGTGCAGATTATCTACTAAAACCTTCTTATATTCGTGGATCCTTCCAGTATCAGAAATGTGAATAATTCACGTGTACCCTGCAGCTTTGCTTCCTCTCATTAGCTGCTGTTTAAACCTCATATTCTCCTCCTACAGTACAAAGCATAAAGTATAATGTACCATGTGTTACACCTTCTTAGCCAACCTTTACCTAACTTATTATTATTATATGCTCAGTGGAGATCTGGTGTCTACCTTTGACTGTTGAAACTGGACGATATGTTAAAGGTCTCATGGCATGAAAATGTAACTTTCTGAGGTTTTTTAACATTAATATGAGTTCCCCCAGCCTGCCTATGGTCCCCCAGTGCAGTGGTTCCCAACCTGGGGTCCGGGGACCCCTAAGGGGGGCGGCAAAGATCACAGGGGGGGGGCGCAAGTCTTTATCTGGTTTGAGGTTGAGGTAAAAAAAAAATATTTGCACGTTAAACAAATTATGATATTACACTAGAATATATAATGTATACAAAGGTCTGTATGAAAAATATATATTTTTGTTCTCACTTAAACTTGTAGGCAGGCTACTTAGTAGGTCAAACCTCCGGGACCTCTTAACCTGGGACCCTGCTGTCATCAGGTCAGCTGCTAGCTGCTAGCTGCTAGCTGCTAGCTGCTAGCTGCTATCTGATAGCTGCTATCTGCTATCTGATAGCTGCTATCTGCTAGCTGCTAGCTGCTATCTGCTAGCTGCTATCTGCTATCTGCTAGCTGCTATCTGATAGCTGCTATCTGCTAGCTGCTATCTGCTAGCTGCTATCTGCTATCTGCTAGCTGCTATCTGATAGCTGCTAGCTGCTAGCTGCTATCTGCTAGCTGCTAGCTGCTATCTGCTAGCTGCTATCTGATAGCTGCTATCTGCTAGCTGCTATCTGCTAGCTGCTAGCTGCTATCATCCTCGTTTTTCCTGCCGCCACGGCATCACTATTTTATGAACGAAACATGGCGGAGAAACGTAAAAGTGCTGATAACTCCTCTGTATCAAAAAAGAAAGTAAGGGAAAGTTACCTCACCTTCGGTTTCGGAGGGGGGGGCTCAGCTTTTCTTAGACATAAGTAGGGGGGGCGCCAAGGAAAAAAGGTTGGGAACCACCTAGAAATGGTGACAGGTGTAAACCGAGCCCTGGGTATCCTGCTCTGCCTTTGAGAAAATGAAAGCTCAGATGGGCCGATCTGGAATCTTCCCTTTATGACGTCATAAGGGGAAAGGTTACCTCCCCTTTCTCTGATTTGCCCGCCCAGAGAATTTGGCCCACCCATGAGAGAGAGAGAGACATCATGGCTTTCAAATGAGCAAAGTGGCAGTTGGTCAAGGCCACACCCCCACTCCGCCGCGTCAGACATATTTCTGGTGTGTAAAGACATAGAAAACGCCACGCAGCCGCCACGCAGCTGAGACGCCACGCTCACGCCACGCAGCCAGTGTGCAGGAGGCCTAACGGGACAGATCCATATGTCCGACACGACCGAAGCGTGGTGTCGCGACGTCATAGATCCACGGTTGATGCTCCACGCCCCTGACCGGCAGCTGATTGGACGAACGCGTGTCGTAGCAGCTAGCAGATAGCAGCTAGCAGATAGCAGCTATCAGATAGCAGCTAGCAGCTAGCAGCTGACCTGATGACAGCAGGGTCCCAGGTTAAGAGGTCCCGGAGGTTTGACCTACTAAGTAGCCTGCCTACAAGTTTAAGTGAGAACAAAAATATATATTTTTCATACAGACCTTTGTATACATTATATATTCTAGTGTAATATCATAATTTGTTTAACGTGCAAATATTTTTTTTTTACCTCAACCTCAAACCAGATAAAGACTTGCGCCCCCCCCCTGTGATCTTTGCCGCCCCCCTTAGGGGTCCCCGGACCCCAGGTTGGGAACCACTGCACTGGGGGACCATAGGCAGGCTGGGGGAACTCATATTAATGTTAAAAAACCTCAGAAAGTGACATTTTCATGCCATGAGACCTTTAACATATCGTCCAGTTTCAACAGTCAAAGGTAGACACCAGATCTCCACTGAGCATATAATAATAATAAGTTAGGTAAAGGTTGGCTAAGAAGGTGTAACACATGGTACATTATACTTTATGCTTTGTACTGTAGGAGGAGAATATGAGGTTTAAACAGCAGCTAATGAGAGGAAGCAAAGCTGCAGGGTACACGTGAATTATTCACATTTCTGATACTGGAAGGATCCACGAATATAAGAAGGTTTTAGTAGATAATCTGCACACTGAAACATGAATTATTCACATCTCTGCTGTTACAAAATAAACTCACAGCGAGTTCATCAGGATAGTTATCCTCTCTGAAGATCATCATCTCAAAATGAAACTGAGTTACACGTTTAAAATAATGTAATTAAGCTATTTAAGATGATATTGAATGGATAAATGATGAAGGTTTTAAAGCATAATCTGCACAGTGAAACACATGAATTATTATTCACATTTCTGCATTTATACAAAATAAACTCTCAGTGTTGTATCCAAATAAACAGCTCCGGGTGTTTTAACAGTTTATAATGATAGTCATGGATGGTTATGAGATTGACATCTGCCGTTCCTGACCTCTTGCGCGACAATGTGACGTCAAAATGATTTAGATCTTGCTGTCTCCATGGAACAGTCCTATTACTCACTGAGCTCTGAGTACTTCTTTGCAGTAGTCTCGCATCGCTAGACCTTCCTCCACAGCGCTGCAGAGGAGGGTCTGTCTAGCTCTGGTTTGTTGGCATTTCTTTAAAGGTCTCATGGCATGAAAATGTCACTTTATGAGGTTTTTTTTAACGTTAATATGAGTTCAGATCCAGTATTAGGGGACCACTAAGGTCTATATAAAGAGACTTCAGATACAGTATTAGGGGACCACTAAGGTCTATATAAAGAGACTTCAGATACAGTATTAGGGGACCACTAAGGTCTATATAAAGAGACTTCAGATACAGTATTAGGGACCACTAAGAAGGGAGGAGCTAAGCTCCGGACGGAGCCACGGTGCCTCTGCTAAATAGTCTCAGGAAGGAACGTGTATGTTTAAAAGTAGTTTTCTCTCTATCTCTGTCTCTCGCTCTCTCATTTTGGGATCTTTTGTTGTCCCTCTCTCTCTGAAATGTAGCGGAGTAACTAAAGTAACTAGTAACTAAAGTAACTAGTAACTAAAGCTGGAACAGATGAATGTAGCGGAGTAACTAAAGTAACTAGTAACTAAAGTAACTAGTAACTAAAGCTGGAAGAGATGAATGTAGCGGAGTAACTAAAGTAACTAGTAACTAAAGTAACTAGTAACTAAGCTGTAACAGATGAATGTAGTGGAGTAACTAAAGTAACTAGTAACTAAAGCTGGAACAGATGAATGTAGTGGAGTAACTAAAGTAACTAGTTAGTGGAGTAACTAAAGTAACTAGTAACTAAAGTAACTAGTAACTAAAGCTGGAAGAGATGAATGTAGCGGAGTAACTAAAGTAACTAGTAACTAAAGTAACTAGTAACTAAGCTGTAACAGATGAATGTAGTGGAGTAACTAAAGTAACTAGTAACTAAAGCTGGAACAGATGAATGTAGCGGAGTAACTAAAGTAACTAGTAACTAAAGTAACTAGTAACTAAAGTAACTAGTAACTAAGCTGTAACAGATGAATGTAGTGGAGTAACTAAAGTAACTAGTAACTAAAGTAACTAGTAACTAAAGTAACTAGTAACTAAAGCTGGAACAGATGAATGTAGCGGAGTAACTAAAGTAACTAAAGTAACTAGTAACTAAAGCTGGAACAGATGAATGTAGTGGAGTAACTAAAGTAACTAGTAACTAAAGTAACTAGTAACTAAAGCTGGAACAGATGAATGTAGCGGAGTAACTAAAGTAACTAAAGTAACTAAAGTAACTAGTAACTAAAGCTGGAACAGATGAATGTAGTGGAGTAACTAAAGTAACTAAAGTAACTAGTAACTAAAGCTGGAACAGATGAATGTAGTGGAGTAACTAAAGTAACTAGTAACTAAAGTAACTAGTAACTAAAGTAACTAGTAACTAAAGCTGGAACAGATGAATGTAACGGAGTAACTAAAGTAACTAGTAACTAAAGTAACTAGTAACTAAAGCTGGAACAGATGAATGTAGCGGAGTAACTAAAGTAACTAGTAACTAAAGTAACTAGTAACTAAAGCTGGAACAGATGAATGTAGCGGAGTAACTAAAGTAACTAGTAACTAAAGTTACTAGTAACTAAAGCTGGAACAGATGAATGTAGCGGAGTAACTAAAGTAACTAGTAACTAAAGTTACTAGTAACTAAAGCTGTAACAGATGAATGTAGCGGAGTAACTAAAGTAACTAGTAACTAAAGTAACTAGTAACTAAAGCTGGAACAGATGAATTTAGCGGAGTAACTAAAGTAACTAGTAACTAAAGTAACTAGTAACTAAAGCTGGAACAGATGAATGTAGCGGAGTAACTAAAGTAACTAGTAACTAAAGTAACTAGTAACTAAAGCTGGAACAGATGAATGTAGCGGAGTAACTAAAGTAACTAGTAACTAAAGTAACTAGTAACTAAAGCTGGAACAGATGAATGTAGCGGAGTAACTAAAGTAACTAGTAACTAAAGTTACTAGTAACTAAAGCTGGAACAGATGAATGTAGCGGAGTAACTAAAGTAACTAGTAACTAAAGTTACTAGTAACTAAAGCTGTAACAGATGAATGTAGTGGAGTAACTAAAGTAACTAGTAACTAAAGTAACTAGTAACTAAAGCTGGAACAGATGAATTTAGCGGAGTAACTAAAGTAACTAGTAACTAAAGTAACTAGTAACTAAAGCTGGAACAGATGAATGTAGCGGAGTAACTAAAGTAACTAGTAACTAAAGTAACTAGTAACTAAAGCTGGAACAGATGAATGTAGCGGAGTAACTAAAGTAACTAGTAACTAAAGTAACTAGTAACTAAAGCTGGAACAGATGAATGTAGCGGAGTAACTAAAGTAACTAGTAACTAAAGTTACTAGTAACTAAAGCTGTAACAGATGAATGTAGCGGAGTAACTAAAGTAACTAGTAACTAAAGTAACTAGTAACTAAAGCTGGAACAGATGAATTTAACGGAGTAACTAAAGTAACTAGTAACTAAAGTAACTAGTAACTAAAGCTGGAACAGATGAATGTAGTGGAGTAACTAAAGTAACTAGTAACTAAAGTAACTAGTAACTAAAGCTGGAACAGATGAATGTAGTGGAGTAACTAAAGTAACTAGTAACTAAAGTAACTAGTAACTAAAACTGTAACAGATGAATGACGTTTCTCTTTCCTAACCTGCCGAGCCCCCCCCATGCATGTCCTAGTTGTATTTAATGTCTTATAAATGTGTCATTGTTGTTGTTGTTGTTGTTGTTGTTGTTGTTGTTGTTGTGCTAAACAGATAGAATCAACTCAAGGCTGCGTGTTTTAAACGTGCTCTCCGTCTGTTTGTGTTTTGCAGAAAAAGCCCGAGAATATCTGCACAAAACGGGTCGCTTCATCGTGATCGGAGGAATCATCTCCCCGGTGCACGACTCCTACGGGAAACCTGTGAGTCCTCAACAAAATGTCAGAGTACTTGTGTGAGCGGCAGAGTAATCAGAGTAAACCTGAGTATAGTTATTAGTCCTTTTAAAGTCCTCAACCGCCTCTCAGATCTTCTGCTGCCGGAGTTTTAAAAGCCAACTATCGCACAAATACAAATACTCGATACAAGCTCCGTGGACAATTTTTAAAACCTATTTTTTTCAGCACTAGTTGCTATTAATTATTGTCACTCGTTGGCTTTATTATCAAACGGTAAGACCTTCTAAAAGGCGACAAAAACATCAAAATAAATTGTCCAAAAAACCCTAGAAAAAGGTGACAAATCGACAAAAAAATCTTCTAATTCTTTTTTTTAAAAGGCTACAAAAACTCCTAAACAAGGAACAGAAACATTAAAAAAAACGGCAAAAATGTCACGAAATAAACCCTCTAAAAAGGCGTCAAAAACCTTTAAAAATTTTTTTTTACAAAAAACCTTGTTAATGGCGACAAAATCTCCCAAAATGCAACAAAAACTTCAACAAAAAAAACCCTCATAAAAGCGACAAAAATGACACAAAAACATCGTCTAATTTTTGTGTGAAAAAGGCTCGAAAAACTCCAAAATAAGCAACAAAAAGCAAGCAAAATTGTCGTTAAAAGCTGTAAAATTTAAAAAAAAAAGAAAGCCCAGTTTTGATTATTTGGGGCTGTAAGTTGAATGGTGTTTTGAGCTAACGTTAGCAATCAAACAATCATACAGTCATGTGAAAGAATTAGGACACCCATGCTAAAGTTGACTAAAAAAATCATCAGGGTAGGGGTATGGTGAAGGGTATGTGATGATGTGGGGGTATGGTGAAGGGTATGTGATGATGTGGGGGTATGGTGAAGGGTATGTGATGATGTGGGGGTATGGTGAAGGGTATGTGATGATGTGGGGGTATGGTGAAGGGTATGTGATGATGTGGGGGTATGGTGAAGGGTATCTGATGATGTGGGGGTATGGTGAAGGGTATGTGATGATGTGGGGGTATGGTGAAGGGTATCTGATGATGTGGGGACCAAGGGAACTTTATCAGGATGCATAGTATCCTGGATCCATGAAATAACTGGCCTTTCAAAATAAAAGTCTGCCTGCCTCTACACTCTCAGAAATAAAGGTACAGTGAGCGTACAATTAAGTACTTTAAGGTACAAATTTCACAAATGTGCCAGCAAAGGTACAAACATGTCTTGGTTGAGTACCAAAAAGTACCTTTCCAAAGAAAAAGGTACACAATGAAATATGCATGGTGAAAGGTACATATAGGTACCCTTTGAAAAGGTACATTGTCATATATAAAGTAATAGTTAAGGTACAACATTCACAAATGTACCATTAAAGGTCCTATTGTGTTCTCATGGGGTACAAAGAAGTACCTTTTGGGTACACATCCTGTAGGGTACAAAAAAGTACCTTATTTAAGTCAAAGGGTACACTTCCTGTGGGGTACTAAGAAGTACCTTTCAAGTGACAGGGTACACAATCCTCTGGGGTAGCAGCTACTTATACGTGCCTTTTCTAAGACTAAATGTACCTAAACCTGTGTACCTAAAAGACACAAACTGTAGGGGTACTTCTTTGTACCCATTAATATGGTACAAGTTTCTTCCCGTTGGGGGTACTGCCCCAGCGACGAGCATTTGTACTTTTTTTTTACTTTTCTGTACCTTTATTTCTGAGAGTGTATGGGGATTTAACATAGGGGTGTACTGACTTATGCCCCCTGTATTTTAAGGAAGAACATTTATTTATTTACGATACATTATTCATTCACAAAGAAAATTGGTGTCCTTAAAGGTTGGATTTTTCCTAATTTTTTTAATTAAGGCATTAAGATCAATTTCCTAAAGACGCTCTTTTATTCCTCTTGTTAGTCAACTTTACCATGGGTGTCCTAATTTTTTCATGACTGTTTTTAAAATGATTTCCATCTTCTGTTATTGTTTGTAATGAGAAAAGTTTATTATTTTATGGATTTCACAAATTTCAGTATGACACAGACGCGCCCTGTCACTTGAACGGCGTTTTGAGCTAACGTTAGCAATCAAAGAAATCATAAACCGTTTAAATCTGAGCATGCGCAACTCACGTCTGCACTCGACTCACATTGGGCAGTGACATTGGTCTTGGCTCTTATATTAGCAGCCTCTGTTGTATTTGATTATATTATTATTATGATGCTGAAGACAAAGCACAGATAAGATGGCGTGCAGCTGCAGCTCTCTGCTGTTGTTCCCTCAGGAGTTAGTGAAGCTCTTGTCCTACTTTCTCTCTGCCTCTAAAGAAACACACATGCACCATGAATAATACATGCTTGTTCAGCCACCTCAGGAATCTGTGATTTTCAGCTGATGGTTTTTTAATGTTGGAGATTATTCACATCAGTTATTAAGACCTCGTTATTAGGGCCGCGTATCGCCAATGATTTCCCCCGAAACGATTCCGTTCTGATTCACAAAGTCCTGATTCGAGACTGTCCTCCCTAAAAAAACCGCCCCCATAGGTGGTATGTTCCAGCATCATTCTGAGCTATATTTAGATTTCCAGTGGCGGCGCCCTCTAGTGGCCGTAGTGGTTATAACGGGCCAAATGTCCTGGTGAGGAGGCAGGTTGGGGGGGTGGATGGGAAGTAATCAGATCCTTTGTGTAACTAATGCAGTGTGTGTGTGTGTGTCTGTGTGTGTCTGTGTGTGTGTATTTGTGTGTCTGTGTGTATGAATTTGTGTGTGTGTGTGTGTGTGTGTGTGAATGTGTGTGTCTGTTTGTCTGTGTGTGTGTGTGTGTGTGTGTGTGTGTGTGTGCGTGTGTGCGTGCGTGTGTGCGTGCGTGTGTGTTTCTGTGTGTGTGTGTGTGTGTGTGTGTGTGCGTGTGCGTGTGTGCATGCGTGTGTGTGTGTGTCTGTCTGTCTGTGTGTGTGTGTGTGTGTGTGTGTGTGTGTTTGTCTGTACATGTGTGTGTATGTGTGTCTGTGTGTGTGTGTGTGTGTGTGTCTGTCTGTATGTGTGTGTGTGTGTGTGTGTGTGTGTGTGTGTGTGTGTGTGTGTGTGTGTGTGTGTGTGTGTGTGTGTGTGTGTGTGTGTGTGTGTGTGTGTGTGTGTGTGTGTGTGTGTGTGTGTGTGTGTGTCTCTATGGATGTGTGTGTGTGTGTGTGTGTGTGTGTGTGTGTGTGTGTGTGTGTGTCTCTATGGATGTGTGTGTGTGTGTGTGTGTGTGTGTGTGTGTGCGTGTGTGCATGCGTGTGTGTGTGTGTCTGTCTGTCTGTGTGTGTGTGTGTGTGTGTGTTTGTCTGTACATGTCTGTGTGTATGTGTGTGTGTGTGTGTGTGTCTGTCTGTACATGTGTGTGTGTATGTGTGTCTGTGTGTGTGTGTGTCTGTCTGTATGTGTGTGTGTGTGTGTGTGTGTGTGTGTGTGTGTGTGTGTGTGTGTGTGTGTTTGTCTGTACATGTCTGTGTGTATGTGTGTGTGTGTGTGTGTGTCTGTCTGTACATGTGTGTGTGTATGTGTGTCTGTGTGTGTGTGTCTGTCTGTATGTGTGTGTGTGTGTGTGTGTGTGTGTGTGTGTGTGTGTGTGTGTGTGTGTGTGTGTGTGTGTGTGTGTGTGTGTGTGTGTGTGTGTGTGTGTGTGTGTCTCTATGGATGTGTGTGTGTGTGTGTGTGTGTGTGTGTGTGTGTGTGTGTGTGTCTCTATGGATGTGTGTGTGTGTGTGTGTGTGTGTGTGTGTGTGTGCGTGTGTGCATGCGTGTGTGTGTGTGTCTGTCTGTCTGTGTGTGTGTGTGTGTGTGTTTGTCTGTACATGTCTGTGTGTATGTGTGTGTGTGTGTGTGTGTCTGTCTGTACATGTGTGTGTGTATGTGTGTCTGTGTGTGTGTGTGTCTGTCTGTATGTGTGTGTGTGTGTGTGTGTGTGTGTGTGTGTGTATGTGTGTGTGTGTGTGTGTGTGTGTGTCTCTGTGTGTGTGTGTGTGTGTGTGTGTGTGTGTGTGTGTGTGTGTGTGTGTGTGTGTGTGTGTGTGTGTGTGTGTGTGTGTGTGTGTGTGTGTGTGTGTGTGTGTGTGTGTGTGTGTGTAGGGTCTAGTTCCCAGCAGACATCGTCTCACCATGTGTCAGCTGGCCGTCCAGTCCTCTGATTGGATCAGGTGAGACACCTTTGGTTACTGACAAAACTTTTAGCTCTCTTCTGAAGTTCAGCAGAATTTCTGGGTTCCTGAAGTCAGAAACTGTCCACGTCCAGGGCACAGACTGCACAAAACAGGTCTATTGTCGGAAATGTCAACTCTGAAAGATATAACGTTATTTACTCTATGAAAGACATGGACAAAGAGGACAACTAAGGACATTTACTCAATAATTGTATTTTATTTTAGTTAGTTTTGCAAACAGAGTTTAGTTTACTTGGTTATCATTTTTTGTAATGCTTTGTTATTTATTTTTTAATGTTTTTTTCCCACCTAGTTTTCGTTATTTTGTTAGTTTTGGTTAACGATTGTAACCTTGGTGCAGGGTGGACCCCTGGGAGTGTTACCAGGACACCTGGCAGACGACCTGCAGCGTGCTGGAGCATCACCGCGACCTCATGAAGGTGACAACATGCTTCTCTCTGTCAGCTTAGTTTTTAAAATACTACACACATTTACACACAGGCTACATTTGCATCGCTACGTTTCGGTTTAAAAAGGAATACTGCTCTGGTGTTTCCCCCTCTCATTCCCCCTGCTCGGGCGTTTCCCCCTCTCATTCCCCCTGCTCTGGCGTTTCCCCCTCTCATTCCCCTGCTCTGGCGTTTCCACCTCTCATTCCCCCTGCTCTGGTGTTTACCCCTCTCATTCCCCCTGCTCTGGCGTTTCCACCTCTCATTCCCCCTGCTCTGGTGTTTCCCCCTCTCATTCCCCTGCTCTGGCGTTTCCCCCTCTCATTCCCCCTGCTCTGGTGTTTGCCCCTGCTCTGGTGTTTCCCCCTCTCATTCCCCCTGCTCAGGCGTTTCCCCCTCTCATTCCCCCTGCTCTGGCGTTTCCCCCTCTCATTCCCCCTGCTCTGGTGTTTCCCCCTCTCATTCCCCCTGCTCTACGTTTCCCCCTCTCATTCCCCCTGCTCTGGTGTTTCCACCTCTCATTCCCCCTGCGCTGGTGTCTACGTTTCCCCCTCTCATTCCCCCTGCTCTGGTGTTTCCACCTCTCATTCCCCCTGCTCTGGTGTTTCCCCCTCTCATTCCCCTGCTCTGGCGTTTCCCCCTCTCATTCCCCCTGCTCGGGCGTTTCCCCCTCTCATTCCCCCTGCTCTGGTGTTTCCCCCTCTCATTCCCCCTGCTCTACGTTTCCCCCTCTCATTCCCCCTGCTCTGGTGTTTCCCCCTCTCATTCCCCCTGCTCTGGTGTTTCCCCCTCTCATTCCCCCTGCTCTGGTGTTTCCCCCTCTCATTCCCCCTGCTCTGGCGTTTCCCCCTCTCATTCCCCCTGCTCTACATTTCCCCCTCTCATTCCCCCTGCTCTGCGTTTCCACCTCTCATTCCCCCTGCTCTGGTGTCTACGTTTCCCCCTCTCATTCCCCCTGATCTGGTGTTTCCACCTCTCATTCCCCCTGCTCTGGTGTTTCCCCCTCTCATTCCCCCTGCTCTGGTGTTTCCCCCTCTCATTCCCCCTGCTCTGGTGTTTCCCCCTCTCATTCCCCCTGCTCGGGCGTTTCCCCCTCTCATTCCTCCTGCTCTACGTTTCCCCCTCTCATTCCCCCTGCTCTGGTGTTTCCACCTCTCATTCTCCCTGCTCTGGTGTCTACGTTTCCCCCTCTCATTCCCCCTGCTCTGGTGTTTCCACCTCTCATTCTCCCTGCTCTGGTGTCTACGTTTCCCCCTCTCATTCCCCCTGCTCTGGTGTTTCCCCCTCTCATACCCCCTGCTCTACGTTTCCCCCTCTCATTCCCCCTGCTCTGGTGTTTCCCCCTCTCATTCCCCCTGCTCTGGCGTTTCCCCCTCTCATTCCCCCTGCTCTGGCGTTTCCCCCTCTCATTCCCCCTGCTCTACATTTCCCCCTCTCATTGCCCCTGCTCTACGTTTCCACCTCTCATTCCCCCTGCTCTGGTGTCTACGTTTCCCCCTCTCATTCCCCCTGCTCTGGTGTCTACGTTTCCCCCTCTCATTCCCCCTGCTCTGGCGTTTCCCCCTCTCATTCCCCCTGCTCTGGTGTTTCCACCTCTCATTCCCCCTGCTCTGGTGTTTCCCCCTCTCATTCCCCCTGCTCTGGTGTTTCCCCCTCTCATTCCCCCTGCTCTGGTGTTTCCCCCTCTCATTCCCCCTGCTCGGGCGTTTCCACCTCTCATTCTCCCTGCTCTGGTGTCTACGTTTCCCCCTCTCATTCCCCCTGCTCTGGTGTTTCCACCTCTCATTCTCCCTGCTCTGGTGTCTACGTTTCCCCCTCTCATTCCCCCTGCTCTGGTGTTTCCCCCTCTCATACCCCCTGCTCTACGTTTACCCCTCTCATTCCCCCTGCTCTGGTGTTTCCCCCTCTCATTCCCCCTGCTCTGGTGTTTCCCCCTCTCATTCCCCCTGCTCTGGCGTTTCCCCCTCTCATTCCCCCTGCTCTGGCGTTTCCCCCTCTCATTCCCCCTGCTCTACATTTCCCCCTCTCATTGCCCCTGCTCTACGTTTCCAACTCTCATTCCCCCTGCTCTGGTGTCTACGTTTCCCCCTCTCATTCCCCCTGCTCTGGCGTTTCCCCCTCTCATTCCCCCTGCTCTAGTGTTTCCCCCTCTCATTCCCCCTGCTCTGGCGCTTCCCCCTCTCATTCCCCCTGCTCTGGTGTTTCCCCCTCTCATTCCCCCTGCTCTAGTTTTTCCCCCTCTCATTCCCCCTGCTCTAGTGTTTCCCCCTCTCATTCCTCCTGCTCTGGCGCTTCCCCCTCTCATTCCCCCTGCTCTGGTGTTTCCCCCTCTCATTCCCCCTGCTCGGGCGTTTCCCCCTCTCATTCCTCCTGCTCTACGTTTCCCCCTCTCATTCCCCCTGCTCTGGTGTTTCCACCTCTCATTCTCCCTGCTCTGGTGTCTACGTTTCCCCCTCTCATTCCCCCTGCTCTGGTGTTTCCACCTCTCATTCTCCCTGCTCTGGTGTCTACGTTTCCCCCTCTCATTCCCCCTGCTCTGGTGTTTCCCCCTCTCATACCCCCTGCTCTACGTTTACCCCTCTCATTCCCCCTGCTCTGGTGTTTCCCCCTCTCATTCCCCCTGCTCTGGTGTTTCCCCCTCTCATTCCCCCTGCTCTGGCGTTTCCCCCTCCCATTCCCCCTGCTCTGGCGTTTCCCCCTCTCATTCCCCCTGCTCTACATTTCCCCCTCTCATTGCCCCTGCTCTACGTTTCCACCTCTCATTCCCCCTGCTCTGGTGTCTATGTTTCCCCCTCTCATTCCCCCTGCTCTGGCGTTTCCCCCTCTCATTCCCCCTGCTCTGGTGTTTCCACCTCTCATTCCCCCTGCTCTGGTGTTTCCCCCTCTCATTCCCCCTGCTCTGGTGTTTCCCCCTCTCATTCCCCCTGCTCTGGCGTTTCCCCCTCTCATTCCCCCTGCTCTGGTGTTTCCACCTCTCATTCCCCCTGCTCTACGTTTCCCCCTCTCATTCCCCCTGCTCTGGCATTTCCACCTCTCATTCCCCCTGCTCTAGTGTTTCCCCCTCTCATTCCCCCTGCTCTGGCGCTTCCCCCTCTCATTCCCCCTGCTCTGGTGTTTCCCCCTCTCATTCCCCCTGCTCTGGCGTTTCCCCCTCTCATTCCCCCTGCTCTGGCGTTTCCACCTCTCATTCCCCCTGCCCTAGTGTTTCCCCCTCTCATTCCCCCTGCTCTGGTGTTTCCCCCTCTCATTCCCCCTGCTCTGGCGTTTCCCCCTCTCATTCCCCCTGCTCTGGCGTTTCCACCTCTCATTCCCCCTGCCCTAGTGTTTCCCCCTCTCATTCCCCCTGCTCTGGCGCTTCCCCCTCTCATTCCCCCTGCTCTGGTGTTTCCCCCTCTCATTCCCCCTGCTCTGGCGTTTCCCCCTCTCATTCCAACATGTGTGATATTCTGGTATTATTCAGGGGTTAGAAACATTCTTCAGACATGTATACAGCGCATTCAGAATCTGCGTCTCAATCAGGGTTTTTACAGCAGTTTGTGACAGTTTACGCACTCTCGCCTGTTGGCGGCTTACGGGCAGCTCTTTGCGTTGCTATGGTTACTGTACACAAACCATCCAGCTGACAGTTTGCAGGGCTGTGGTAGAGATGCACGGCCAAAAGAAAAAAAAGGAGAAACACAGCTACTTTTAGACATTATCAAAGACTCAGATATCAACATATTGCCTCATATCTGGAAAACTTCCGGTTTTGCACGGCTGCACGTAAACGGGAATATTAAAGGAATATTCTCTTTCATTAGCCATGGAAACAGCTTATTCGGAATATCGTCTTGTTCGGAAATAAAGGCAAGAACCGTAGAAATATGTGCATGTAGACGTAGTCGCGAGTCTGGCTATCAGCAGACCAAGCTCAATCTGTTAAGATTGAACATTAGTCTGGGGAGTCTGCTCTGGATTTTCTACTGCACAAGAGGCGTGACCAACGGGCATAGTTGAAATGCCTCTGTACGCAACTGGATAGTCCTTCAACCAATCAGAGCGCGACCAACGGTGACACGACCGCAACAAGGGGGTTTGAGCTGAGCTCCATTCTTTTGGCCACCGGCGAGGCTAGCTGGTAAATTAGGCTTTTACCAAAGCCGGTCGGTAGTAAGGCAAACACATCCTTCTTCTGTAGGAACTGTTCCAGGGCAAGTTTCTCTTCCATTTTCTGAGAAAACTTGCCTTTGAGATCCTTTAAAACAGCAGCGACAGCGGCATCAAGTGATTGCTGCGCTTCAGTGGCCGCCATGTTGATTGTTGTGGTAGCTGAAGGTTTACAACTTTGACTTAAGGTTTGCCATATAAGGGAATTCCTATGAACTTTACCCTACTGTTGCTGAAACATTTGGAAACTGTTAACATTAGAAGCGGCCCCCTAAAGCCTGGTTCACACGGCAGGATAATTAGGCTGATTTTAGCCCCGATTCCCCCCTTCTGACAATCTAAGGATGCTCTGATTATGGTAAAATAATCTGATCAGATGTTCCTGCCGTGTGTGGTGTGTTAAGACTGCTCTCGTCTGCTCGGAAGGACGTCGGGACCGCTCCCATCTCAAATCGGGGATATCCAACATGTTGGATTGTTTTGGCCCGATTCCTCCTTGTGTGTGGTGTCCCCCCGGGGACAAACGAGCACGCAGTCTGTGGACTGTGGCGTGTAGCCAATCAGAAAGCGAGGTGACGAGGCGGCGAGGAAAGCACCGGGAAACAACATCAAAACAGCCGGCGGCACGGCGCACCAGAAAGTCCGGTGGACGTCGGAGAGAAGTAGAGCAAGTATAGTCCATGCTCGCGTTGTCTCCACTTCTTTGACCATCGCCTTTTCTTTTGATAACGTTTTTTTGGTTAAAAACAAACTACAAACTATCGCCACTGCATCCTCTTCATCCGCCATGATTGTTTACTCTGAAGTCACGTTTGATCTCGAGGGATTTTACGAGATTTCCCGTCTGACCTGGGAATGCTCGGGAGTCAGATCAGTTCGTGTGTGATGTGTTGTACCACACGCTGTACGACCAAAACTGGTAGACCGTGATTTTTTATCGCCGTGTGTGGAGTCTCTCAGGATTGGAAAAAATCGGCCGACAATTTTAAAATCGTCCCGTGTGAACCAGGCTTAAGACAGAAGATATTCTGTAGGAGCTATACCATGTATAAGGCCTTAAATGGTCAGTTCCCTACTCCAAGCATATACTCACACCCACTTTAGGTTACATAAATGCACAGATATATATCATGTTTTAACAGCAGAACTTCAGAGCGACAATTCCTGAAGATTGGGTCGGTCGTCTCTCCAAGCTCTCTGCAGGAGTCTGTAAATTGATGCTGAAATCTTTGATGTAATAAACCTTTTTATAATCAAGATCAGTGTCAGCGAAGTTCCTCTTTCACACATCGGCAACGCAGCGCTGCAACTAAAGATACAACAATGTAAACAAGAAGCAGCTTGGTCGCTTCTCTGTCGTCATCGCGTTAAACCCACCAATAGCGCGCCAGGTGGGTAAGCCAGTTTGTGATTGGTCCCCGTAGATTTGTAACGGAAACAGGATAGATAAACGTACTGAGAGATGGTGCTCTCTGGAAATGATGATGGAGATGCTCAAAGATGACGACTTCGATGATTTCAGATATATGCAGCTTTATTCAATATTTCATTTCATTTCATTTCATTTATTTTTATTTCGAACAAAATTAAAAATACATATACACATACAGCATGTACCCATATATACATATACATACATACATACATATGCATATATATACAAATACACATATATATATATATATATATATATATATATATATATATATATATCTATAAAATAAAAGTGTGTAGCAACACACCAAAGGAAAAGGAACAATCTCCATCCAGTGTTTACAAGTAATATTAAAAATACTATTACCATTTTTGATTTAAAAAATTTGTCCGAAAAGGAGCAGGATGAAGCCGAAGCTTGTAAAGTTTCCTACCCCTGATTCACTTTAAGTCCTTTCTTTATATATCATATATTTTTACAACATGATAATGAATATACACAACAATACATCTCTAATTCTTCACATACCAAACCCTTTTGTTTATTTATTTACATTTTGAGTACATCAACAACCCATTTCCGAAATTTTGAACAAATTCTCATGAGCGAGAACACAAGGTACATGCAGCATGGCACAGACCAAGTACTCTCTTCGAATCTTCTCAACCTGACCGTCTTATAGATCTTGAAAACCTTCACATCTGGAAACCCTTACATGATCTCATCATAACAACGATATATTCCCATAAACTAAGAGACACACAGTTCCTGTAGGCCTCTTCTCAGGTCATAGGTTAACTGTGCCTAAAGTTGTTATTCACTATAGAATGACAGAAAACATAACACATCTTGACAGCTGTTCAATCAGGGCCTCTCCTGTATCTGTTATTCTCCTGTGCCAACATCTGGATCAGATCCAGCTTCTCACGCATAAGACTGCATAACACCATTCTGAACTTTTACCTAGATTCTTTCAATAACACATTACAAAATATGAAATATGAAAATACATTTGGTTTGATTATATCACCTATCACGTACAGGTTTCCAGCCTGAGCTGGAATCGGGCTGGCTTTACCCAGTCTACGTAGTCGCTGTAGCACAGGAGAAATGTGAAAAATGTCTGAGATATTGTGATGTTTCTGTTCCTCAGAGAGTCACCGGCTGCATTCTGTCCAACGTCAACACGCCGTTGACGACTCCTGTGATTGGTCAGCCACAGAACGAGACTCCGCCCATCTACCAGAACCACAACAACATGAATCACAAGCCCACAGCCAGTGAGTCACCTTCCTCCATACTACACACAGCAATACTCACACAAAGAAAAGCGTACCTTCAGATTATTATGAATGTAATAAATGTAAACCACTCTCTTTCTTACTTTAAGTCAAACTGTGGGGGAAGATCAGCGAGAATTTGGGGAAGATCTGCTGCGTCCGCCCTCACATCGAACGCTTCACCTTCGTCGGTGAGTAAACACGACGAAGAGAGTAGAAACAAGTTCCAGCGGTGGAAGAAGTATTCAGATCCTTTACTACAGTAAAAGTGCCAACACCACACTGAAAAATACTCTGTTACAAGTAAAAGTCCTGCAGTGAAAATAGGGGCTTTCCGACCGGAGGGGTTTTTGCAGTTCTTAGAACTAAACGTTCCTAGAACACTTTTTTCGTCGTGTTCCGACAGGAAAAATTTGGGGAATTTTAAGTTCATCTGGCCGCAGTAGCGTACTTTTTTAGCTCCTACTTCAGAGCAGGGTCTTTTCCCTTTTCCTAGGTGTACTTGATTGGTCGAACTTATAAGTCCCGCCCACTGCCAACTCGGAACTTGCAGACAGAGCAACAACCAACAACGGGACATTTTTTATTATTTATTATTATTTATTTATTATTATTTTATTATTCTTATTCATCATTAAATTCACTTCTGACAACGTTTTAGGCAAGAAATTAACTGTTTAGATTTCGAATATAGGCAGTGTTGCGAAAATTGATGCCGAATTGACAATTTGCTTCAAAGTTTTCAGAGTTGAGAAGCTCCATGAAGTGAGGCGACAGCCAGCAGGCGCCTGCCCCGGCCTCTAGCTCGCCGCTGGGCCAGTCATGCTCAGAGACCTCGCTGTGAGCTGGAGGTCTCTCAGACCACACACACACACACACACACACACACACACACACCTACACACACCCCGCTGTGAGCTGGAGGTCTCTCAGACCGCTCTCGTAAATAAGAGGCTTTTATTTCACCGTTGACGGTTCGTTGTTTAAATATCACAACACATGTCCATCATAAGATTAACGGGAACCTGTGGTTAACTGTCTTTTCGGAGTTAAACTCCACAAGCGTGTCCTGTGGCTCGCCGGCCGTCTCACACACACACACACATACACACACACACACACACACACACACACACACACACACACGTCCACAGCGCAGCAGGCAGAGGTGGGGTCTGTTCCGAGTATAATGAAGCCCCGTCTGTGTTGACCAAACATTACGTGAATTACTACGAGAATGGACGGAATGCAGAACTCTGAAAAGTGGACTGATGCAGAGGTGCAGGCACTGCTGGCCATGTACGGCCTCCTCCATGCTGCTTTGTTGTTGTTGTATGTGGCGCTAAGGTCTAGTGACGATGCTATAAAGACCGTTGCCGTGCTTGCGTCACTCCCTTACCCCTCCTACCAGTCCCTATGGCCACTTGGCCAGTGGGAATGCAAACGGAAAAAAAGATTTTGGGGGAGAGTAGTTCTTAGAACTGCTTAGAAGTGTACTTTTCCTCTAAAAAGCACAAGTACTGTCTGGTCGGAAAGCACCTAATTTTACTTGTAAAAGTCTGTAAGTATCATCAGAAAATGTAGTTCCTCCGTTCCCGGAAGTTCCTGCCAGATGTCCCTCTTTTCGGCCAGATGTCCGTCCCCTTCCTCTTTCTCTGTGTTGGCGTTCTAACCTCCGGTGGATTTGTGAGGACTATGGTTAACTGCTCCTCAGATCTCTGCAGGGTAAATCCAGACAGCTAGCTAGACTATCTGTCCAATCTGAGTTTTCTGTTGCACGACTAAAACTACTTTTGAAAGTACACATGTTCCACCAAAACAAGTTCCTTGCTGAGACTATTTCAATCAGGAGAGACTTGTTTGCAGATATGCAAAGGTTTAGTGTACATAAGCACAGAGTCTTAGGAGATTAGACTCCATCGTTTATACTAATAGTTTTCTTATCGGGGTAGAGAACCATCATACGATGGAATCCAGACACCGGTGGTGGCCGAAGACCAGAGCGAAAGAGGCTCCAGAGCGGTCAGCTGGAGAAAGACGATGACTGGAGGTGGAAGGGGAGGTGGAGGGTTGTACGCTTTGCCTGAAACGACAGCTAATAGCACAGGGAGAGAGCAGATTTAAAGCAGGGTTGTGAGGCTGTGATTGGCCCTTGGAATTCGTGGCCGATTCTGATTGGTTTAACGGAAAGGTGAATGCGCCTTCAATAGCTGATTGATTTAAGAAGAGAGCATTGATAAAAAGTTAGGTCTTCCTGAATGAATTTACGCTGAGCGACATTTAGCAGAGGCACCGTGGCTCCGTCCGGTGCTTAGCTCCGCCCAAGACGATTGTGATTGGTTTAAAGAAATGCCAATGTTTTTCTCCCATCCAGGAATGCTGGGTGGACTTGCCAGACCTGGGCTGGCATTGCAAGACTTATTCAGATATAATATCTTTTTAAAGTTGTTTAATTGAAAAGTTGTAAAAGTATGTAATTATTCTCGCCCTGTCCCTTTCTTGTCGACACTGAAGATGTATTATTGAATCCCATTTGTATTCTGTTTCATTGTTGTCAGATGAAAACGCAAACCTGGGCACCGCCATGAGATACGAGGAGATCGGTGAGTCGTCTCTGTAAACCTGAACAGACTCGTGTCGTGTCCTCTGGGTTTCCTTCCTGCTGTGTCTGGCCTCCTTCTGGTTTGTTTGTATCCGGTAAACGTGTAGTTTACTGAGAACGTGTCTCTTTCCTCCTGCCTGTTTGTCGTCTGTAGAGTTACGCATCTTGCTCCTGTGTGGCAGTGATCTCCTGGAGTCCTTCTGCATCCCTGGCCTGTGGAAGGACAGTGATGTAAGCACAATGTAGCTCCGCCCCCTACCCAACATGTAGCCCCGCCCCTTCTCTATTTCCTTTGAATGCCATTCTAATAACCCGACAGGTCATTTCGATGGCCATGACAAAGGAAACACCTGCAAAAAGAAAGCGTTAGCATGCAGCGTTATTCTTCTCTCACACTGCTAACGAGCGAAACATCATGCTAATATGAATGCTAGCTGTTAGCAAGAGACAGTGAAGGAATTCAAGGGTTTGAATTATGTAATTGAGTGTCTGACAACATTATGGAAAGGATCCCTACAGAGATAGACCTTTTAGTTAAAGAGTAAGATCCTTCTTTTGTTTAACATGAAACAGCCCCGAAATCACCATCACCAAACCCACCAGACTCCATGTAAATAATCAGTACTTTTATCATCGTAAAACACACTTCATTCAAAGTGGACAGAAACTAAATAAAACTATCAAAAGCCGTCTTGGTTCATCTTTCCACTGTTCCAACAATCACCACTCTGGTTTGGTTGAAATAAACCCTTAATTCACCCATTTACATGTGGAGATATGCTGGCTCTATACACGCTAAAAGTCCTGATTATTTACATGGAGTCTGGTGGAGATATGCTGGCTCTATACACGCTAAAAGTCCTGATTATTTACATGGAGTCTGGTGGAAATATGCTGGCTCTATACACGCTAAAAGTCCTGATTATTTACATGGAGTCTGGTGGAGATATGCTGGCTCTATACATGCTGAAAGTCCTGATTATTTACATGGAGTCTGGTGGGTTTGGTGATGGGGATTTTGGGGCTGTTTCATGTTAAACTAAAAGGATCTTACTCTTTAACAAAAAGGTCTATCTCTGTAGGGATCCTTTTCATAATATTGTCAGACACTTAGAACAATAATCTGAGCCTGTCAGCGGCAAAATTGATTCAGTCTAGCTTTTGTCATGAATGCCAGTGTTATTCCTTCAGACTGCTACGTAGCGCTGCCTGCAAAGTGACTGACTGACTGTTTCTGTGGGTATCAGATGGAGGTGATCGTGGGGGATTTTGGGATCGTGGTTGTTCCTCGTGATGGAGCCGACACAGAGAAGATCATGAATCACTCCTCCATTCTCCGCAAGTTCAAGGTTAATATCACAGTTAAACTCTGGATAGTTTACCCTGTAAGGAAGAGAAACTTCCACCTTCTTTGCCTCATCTCATATCTCATATATCTCATATCTCATATGTTGTTTTCAGGACAACATCACCGTGGTGAAAGACGGGATGAGCCACCCGATGTCCATCGTCAGCTCAACCAAGAGCAGGTGGGGATAAGGCGTGGCGTTTTCTATGTCTTTGCACACCAGAAAGGTGTCTGGCGCGGCGCTGCTGCTGCTAGCCTTGTCTGTACACATGCATGTTTCCCATTGATACAATGAAATAATAGCGACGTCGGCAGTATTGACGGCAAAAAAGGCTACAGAATATTTCCTTCTGTATTGACAGGTGCAATACTTGAAAATCGATAATTATTTATTATTATTTTATTAAATTACATTTATATCTGCATTTATGTCAAAACCTCGAGACTTTCAAACATCAACATGTCATTTATTAAATGTATTTGTGTCAAAATGACATATAAATATCTTTTCGTATTCTATTTTTCCTGGAAACGCTTCCAACACGCTTGCGCGTCGCGTGAAAAATAGGCGTCCTATTTCTAACATGCATGCGTTTTCGGCCGCCTGAGACGTGCGTGTCACGCAGCCAGTGTGCACGCTCTAACCTGTAACCATGGGAGCCCAAATAAAAACGGACACGCCACGCAGCTGACACGCTCACGCCACGCAGCCAGTGTGCAGGAGGCCTTAAAGTTAATCTTTGGTGATGTAACTGTCGAAAGTTGCTGCCACAGAGCTTGATTGTGTCCATCAGATGTCTGAGAGGACTACTCCATTCTAAACGTCTGAATGCTTAGTACAAGCACTTCTGATTTTTGTCCATATGAGTACCCTTACTTCTAATTGTTTTTAACAGTATTGTTAATTGGCTGATATACTAACATATGCCATATATCATGAGTCATTGGGAGAAACCAAGCAATTCAATGTAAAATCAGACAGCACCCCCATGTAGCCCCGATGGAATGATCCTTAAGACAAATTGGGGCGGATGTAGCTCAGTCTATGGGGACTTAGCTTAGGAACCGGAGGGTCGCCAGTTCAAGTCACCATACGTGGCAAGTATGGAGTTGGACTGGCAGCTGGAGAAGGTGTCAGCCCTATCATGGCTGACCCAGCTTCACACCCTTAAAATGCATGTGTGTGCTGTGTGTGCAAAATGAGGGATTTGCAAGTACACATTTCAACTACCAATTTCCTTGTGTACATTTTGTGGAATGACAATGATAAACACCTTTAACCAACTCGACTTGGTTAAAGGTGTTCCAAAGATGTTTCGTGCCCCAGAAAGTTTTCATTTTAGTTTTTGTCAAATCAAAGAGAAGTTATCTCAGGACACTTCACAGATAGAGTCAGTCTAGACCCCACTCTGTAATTTACAGACTGATGATTGAAGTTTAACTGTTTAGTTTTTTAGATAGATAGATATAAATGGGGATCATCTGCATAACATAACAGTGAAAGTTTATAGTGTTTACTAATTATACTGCCTAAAGGAAGCATATATATATATATATATATATATATATATATATATATATATATATATATATATATATATATATATATATATATGTATATACTGTGAGATTGGAACGATTAGAACAGGCTCCTTAAATTGTTGAATAGTCGACTATTCAGGTTGACACCTACAAGATGATTACAAATGCATCCAAGACACATGCAATGATCATGTCATGCAACTGCTGAATTAGGGTACCGACACCTTTTTTGGAGCAATTCAGGCACTGGCTTTTAGCTTGTAGAAAGTCCTCTTTACAAATAGATGTTCTTGAGTTTTGTACATAAATAACCAAATGCTGTACAATGGTTCAACCCAAATGACAACTGAAAGGGCAGAAAGGGACAAAGATCCCTCTAAACTTTAATGCCGTTTTACAACGTTAAATAGAACTGTCATATTTTGTAAGATATCATACGGACCGTTGTTTGAGAATACGTTTATGTGCCCAACGGGTTAGCTGAAAGATGCCATGAAGCTGAAAGCACGTTTGTATTTTTTTGGCTCATGGAATGTTGATGTTTTGGAGATATATGTTTGATATAGTACAGTGATGAAGAGTTTAGCAGGTTAAATGTAAAATATAAAATGTAAAAACTGAGTGAATGTATGTCCCTCCCTCACCCCATCCATCAGACTGGCCCTGCAGCACGGTGATGGCCATGTTGTGGACTACCTGAGTCAGCCCGTCATTGACTACATCCTACAGAGTCAGCTCTACATCAACGCCTCTGGATAGACACAACAACCTGCCTGCAAAGAAACCCCAAAACGTCCTTCTTTGTCTTCTGTGTCAAACATATACTCTTCTTTGAGCTTTTCCAAACCGGAGCATTAGTGTCCCTACTTCTGTCTGTGTCATGACGTTACCATCAGGGAGGGGGCCAGGGTGGGTGGCAGCAATTTTGGGATGAGATTGGGGTGTTGTTGAGCAAGTATGGAGGTCATCTTTAAGGGCTGCAGGGGTGTCATCAATGTATTTTCACTGCAGTGGTAACAGCAGTGTTTTCTCTGTTTGTTATGTCTTTATTAAAAGTTTGGGGTTGCATGACACACAACCAGGCATGCTCAGTGTACCAGGGTCTGATGGGAAAAAAAACTTCTGTATCAGGGTAGCATTTAGCTAAAAGGCGACAGGGTCATTGGGCCTCACGCAAGAACCAATCGTACTGACAGATTCGTAAGTAAAAGTTTGAAATTCCCAAATTGCCCCCAATTTATAGTCTTCTCTTTTATATGTATGAAATAAACAAGTGGTCTTTTCTCTCCCAAAACAACTTGTCCATGTCATAGTTATTCTGGGAAGGGTTCACATCAAGGGCAACCAGACTTTTTTAAAGGTGCTCTGATGGTTTTTCGTGTCTCATTCCAGAGACTTCTTCAGCGAACGGTTGGGAAACCCAGCTATTTAACCTCTGTGTGGTCGTTGTCAAGATGATCGAAACCGCTTTGTTCATTCAGTCGGAACTGAAGAATTTTCTCGGATGAGAGACAAAAAGGCTTCGGAGCACCTTTAATTAAGTCGCCCTTGACTTTTATCTGCAGGGTTATTGGGCCTCATGCAAGATCTGCTCATACAAACAGATTCGTAAGAAAAAGTCATTTTTTCCCCCAATACTTTATAGTGTTCTCTTTTATGTTTGAAATAAATAAGTGGTCCTTTCTCTCCCAAAACAACTTGTCCAGGTCATAGTTGTCCAACTTAATTATTTAACTTGGTTAAAGTTGCTCCAAAGATGTTTTGTGCGCCAGAAAGTTTTCAATTTAGTTTCATTTAAAGTGTTAAATCATAGAAAAGTTATCTCAGGACACTTCACAGATGTCTGTCTCTGTAATTTACAGAGTAATGCTTGAAGTTAAACTGTATAGTTTTTTCTGGCTTAATTGATAGATATAAATGGGTATCATCTGCATAACATAACAGTGAACGTTTATAGTGTTTACTGATTATACTGCCTAAAGGAAGCATATCTATAAGTTGAAAACAATTGGGCCAAGCACAGAGCCTTGTGGAACACCATGACTAACTTTAGCGCGCCTGGAAGATTCATCGTTAACATACCTGAAGCCATTTCTCATGGCGTCCAATGTTATATGCCGACAAAATTTCGAATTCTTTTCCGATAAAACCTTTGTTGTAAATCTTGTCTTTGTAAGTCCAATATGGTCATGGGGTGACCTCATAGTCTGAAGCACTGATATTAAAGTTGTTTTATACCTTTTTCAGAAAAGGTATTGACAGCTAACGTAGCCACCGAGAGTTTCAAGTTTTCAAATTCAACTTATTTCATTTATAAAGCACTTTAAAAAGCAAACACGTTTTGCACTTGCTTCACAAAGACAAAAACATATGTATACAATTATAAAACACACAAATATACATATATACATGTGGTGGAAAGATAACCAAATTTGAATAGAAACAAGTTGAAACCCAGAAAGTAAAAGTGCATCTAAAAGCGTTGAAACATAAACTTGCTCGGATGCGTCTTTCGACTGTACGTTCTCTCTGAACACAACATAAGATTTGTTCACAATCAAATGGGAACGTTCTTGCATGAGGCCCGTTTTCATTTTGTCAGATGTTTTGAAGGAAGTTTAACTTGAGGATCTCGAGTTTGACAACAAATTCTCCCAGCTACCGTCCGTCACTGTCTGTCCTGCTGTAGCTGTATCTAAAACTGTACATAGTGACACACGATCGTAGTTCAGGGCAACAGTTTAACCTCCGAGCTAAAGGTATAATAACCTGCAGGTAAACATAGCAACAGTACCGATGCTTCAGGCTCTGTTTGTGGTTTACATAACCTAACCGGTAAACTAACTCCAAACCAACACATTCTCACTCCCAGCGCGTCAAAAAGGGACGTTTGGTCAGGTGCCTTTGGTGTTTGTTTCTGACTCAAAAAGTCTCCTTTACTCAGTCAGGCGCAGCGGGGCTTTCAATTAATTCACACTTGGTCAGGAGTCTTGGAGTCATTTAAAAAATGTATGTTTAAGTGGCATGCTGCACAAGAACGGGACATCTTTAGTGGAGTTAGTGGGTGGAGTTATGTTTAAGTGACAGTTTAGGAAAAGATTGTGGGTGGGTTAGGGTTAAGGCTTGGTAATACTTGAACGCGATGCCGTGCGCGGGCCTCCGTAGAAGGCGTGCGCTACGAGCATGCACGGAGACGTTCATGCTCAACGCATTGTTTGTTGCAGTATTCTCTGAAACACCAGGGGGCGTACGAACAAAATAATCTGTGAATAGGCAAAAAGTAGTAGGAAAGAAGAGAGCAGAAGTAAAGGCAAGCTGGGCGCCTAACAACAGTAGTAAACACATCCATGATAAACACCAGCGTGCCGCTAAAAATTACATTTATCTACTCTTATCATTAACGGGACTGTCATTTATCTCCAAATCTAAATGACTGTCTGCCTGTAACACTGTCTTCTTTTCCCAGTGGTGTGGTGTCTCTCTCTGACCAATGATTTAAGGCTGTTTTACTCTGTGGTCTGTACGTGAAGAATCATACAGATGTTTGTAGAGGCGAACCTGCTCTTCCCAGCCGACTGTGTTGAACGGAAAGAGCAGCGCTCGACAAGTTAGAAATTCAGAGGTGCACAACCACGCGCCGTAACAACTTGCAGTGCCTTCACGCTGGAAATGACAGCTGTGGTGACGTCATTTTATGGCTCGTGCACCTTGCGCCGGGAACACGCGGCTACCATAAACCTCGCTTCAGGGTGTTGTCTGCGTCCTTACGCTGATTTTCTGTCTTTCATACTACTCATACTACTCTCTACTGTTGTCTCTCTACATACTACTCTCTACTGTTGTCTCTCTACATACTACTCTCTACTGATGTCTCTCTACATACTACTCTCTACTGCTGTCTCTCTACACACTACTCTCTGCTGTTGTCTCTTTACATACTACTTTCTACTGCTGTCTCTCTACATACTACTCTCTACCGTTGTCTCTCTACATACTACTCTCTACCGTTTTCTCTCTACATACTACTCTCTACTGCTGTCTCTCTACATACTACTCTCTACTGCTGTCTCTCTACATACTACTCTCTACTGCTGTCTCTCTACACACTACTCTCTGCTGTTGTCTCTTTACATACTACTTTCTACTGCTGTCTCTCTACATACTACTCTCTACCGTTGTCTCTCTACATACTACTCTCTACCGTTGTCTCTCTACATACTACTCTCTACCGCTGTCTCTCTACATACTACTCTCTACTGCTGTCTCTCTACATACTACTCTCTACTGCTGTCTCTCTACATACTACTCTCTACTGTTGTCTCTCTACATACTACTCTCTACTGTTGTCTCTCTACATACTACTCTCTACCGTTGTCTCTCTACATACTACTCTCTACCATTGTCTCTCTACATACTACTCTCTACTGCTGTCTCTCTACATACTACTCTCTACCGTTGTCTCTCTACATACTACTCTCTACCATTGTCTCTCTACATACTACTCTCTACTGCTGTCTCTCTACATACTACTCTCTACTGTTGTCTCTCTACATACTACTCTCTACTGCTGTCTCTCTACATACTACTCTCTACTGCTGTCTCTCTACATACTACTCTCTACTGTTGTCTCTTTTAATACTACATCATCTTACAAGTCGAGCTGCTGTTCTGCCCTGTGCGTCCCGTACAGATGCTAAAGGGTGATTTTTGCGTCGGTATCTGACTCTGAGAGACTCTCTGACCAAGTGTCAGTACTTTACGAGTTGGGAGAGAGAACGCGTTGAGACACACTTTTAAACACGGGTGGAGGATTTGAACACAGAGTGGACTCCAATATTGTCTTATATCAGGACATCCTGAGATTTTAGGCATTGAAAATAGTTTGACATGATGATGATGATGATGATGATGATGATGATGATGATGATGACGAACTTTTGTAAAACAAATCCTCAGCAGCAGTGTTGTTGTTGTTTTCTTTTCTTGTTCATGTACTCCTGTTAGCTCTTCGTAGACTGCATGCTTAGACAGTTTGGTTCTGGCATGAATGTTCATCCCTTGGTAGAAAATGATCTGTTGTGAACGTGTTTGCATAAAAAAGAAACACCAAAAGTAAATATATATATAAGTATATATATATGTATATAAATATATATACTTATATATAAGTATATATACAGTGGGGACCGTCATCACCCACTTCTGTCCATTTTCTCTTCACTCTGTGAATGTACAGATCTGTATGTACCGAAGATCAACGCCTCATTAATGTGGAATTAGTTTGCAATGATTTGTACATTTATTTGTGTGTGTGTGTGTGTGTGTGAGTGTGTGTGTGTGTGTGTGTGTGTGTGTGTGTGTGTGTGTGTGTGTGTGTGTGTGTGCGTGCGTGTGTGTCGGTAACTTTTTGTTCAGCCATGTAGCTAAAAAAAAAAAGAATCTTGTTTTCTGTATTAATCTTTTGCCTTTTGTTGCTCTGACTTCTTTTGATTGTAAACTGTGATGCACTCTTAACCATGACGTGTCATTTTTAACGTGTGTGTGTGTGTGTGTGTGTGTGTGTGTTAATTTAAAGTTAAATAACTTTTTATATAACTGAAGACCCAACTGAGCTCACACGAAACAGACAAACTAAACTGAATTAGGATTTTAAAGCTGTTTTTTGGGCCTCACTACTGATTTTAAAATGACTTAAAAGTTTGGTTACATTAAGCTCTTAACACCCTCCTATGCTGCTTAAATAAAATATTTCATCAACACAATAAAATGAACTCCTCGTCGTCCAGAATAATCCCGAAAGGATGTTGACATATACAATTATGTGATTATCCTTCCTTTAATATTAGTCTAAATAATTAATAATTTCTGCTTTTGCAACTCGAGAATTAGGTATAATATCCTATAAATAAGGAATATTGACCATGAATTCCAAAAATAAGTGTAAAACTGGATGTAGTAAGTTGGTGTTAGTGGTGTTTATACATTTTTTAAAAGCGCCAAAAGAAGACTAAAACGTCAGAAAAAGTGTTGATTTTCAGTTTTTTTTTTCCTGGTAAGTGCATGGTTGAATGGAAGACAACACAAGGGTTAAAGATGCTTAAAGCTCCATTGTGTAAGAATTTCTCCCATCTAGCGGTGAAATTGTATATGACAACCAACTGAATATTACTTTCTAGCCCTTCCTCCTACGGTGGCTGAACCCGAAATGATCTCTTAGTATCTCCATCGTTTCCACGCAGCTGTTCTAGCCACTCCAAAATTAACTTTGGTCTTGTTACTTTGCCTGTCGCGTTGTCGTTTTAATTCTCTTTTTCGCTTCCCTGGCGAGTAATCTCCCCCTGGCATTCATCACGGTGACACTGAGTGTAAGAGGGCGAAAGGCGGAGGTATGGTCCTCTTTGGTTAATGTATTATAAAGATGGAGGTATGTCCCTCTTTGGTTAATGTATTATAAAGATGGTGGTATGTCCCTCTTTGGCTAATGTATTATAAAGATGGAGGTATGTCCCTCTTTGGTTAATGTATTATAAAGATGGAGGTATGTCCCTCTTTGGTTAATGTATTATAAAGATGGAGGTATGTCCCTCTTTGGTTAATGTATTATAAAGATGGTGGTATGTCCCTCTTTGGCTAATGTATTATAAAGATGGAGGTATGTCCCTCTTTGGTTAATGTATTATAAAGATGGAGGTATGTCCCTCTTTGGTTAATGTATTATAAAGATGGAGGTATGTCCCTCTTTGGTTAATGTATTATAAAGATGGAGGTATGTCCCTCTTTGGTTAATGTATTATAAAGATGGAGGTATGTCCCTCTTTGGTTAATGTATTATAAAGATGGAGGTATGTCCCTCTTTGGTTAATGTATTATAAAGATGGAGGTATGTCCCTCTTTGGTTAATGTATTATAAAGATAGAGGTATGTCCCTCTTTGGTTAATGTATTATAAAGATGGAGGTATGTCCCTCTTTGGTTAATGTATTATAAAGATGGAGGTATGTCCCTCTTTGGTTAATGTATTATAAAGATAGAGGTATGTCCCTCTTTGGTTAATGTATTATAAAGATGGAGGTATGTCCCTCTTTGGTTAATGTATTATAAAGATGGAGGTATGTCCCTCTTTGGTTAATGTATTATAAAGATAGAGGTATGTCCCTCTTTGACTAATGTATTATAAAGATAGAGGTATGTCCCTCTTTGGTTAATGTATTATAAAGATGGAGGTATGTCCCTCTTTGGTTAATGTATTATAAAGATAGAGGTATGTCCCTCTTTGGCTAATGTATTATAAAGATGGAGGTATGTCCCTCTTTGGCTAATGTATTATAAAGATAGAGGTATGTCCCTCTTTGGCTAATGTATTTTAAAGATGGAGGTATGTCCCTCTTTGGCTAATGTATTATAAAGATGGAGGTATGTCCCTCTTTGGTTAATGTATTATAAAGATAGAGGTATGTCCCTCTTTGGCTAATGTATTATAAAGATAGAGGTATGTCCCTCTTTGGCTAATGTATTATAAAGATGGAGGTATGTCCCTCTTTGGCTAATGTATTATAAAGATGGAGGCGCTACATGGTGGCCGTCAATCGAGCGACTTGCTCGTATGTATTCTGAATGATTCTGAAAGTCAGATTCTACGCTTATGAGAATACTTTGATTAGTTGGTGGAAGTAATTACACATGAATGAGTATATATTTGTGAAAGAACAAAGGGGTTTTTGCTAAGAATCAACTAAAAAAATTACACAATGTAGGTTTAAAGTTCAGAGTCTTCTAGTGTCTGGTAGGCTAAACCCTTGTGTGGTGTTCATATTTTTGTCACACAGCCAATGTTCCCAATGTGGACCCACCACATTATTAGGCTTTTAAATCAATATAACCATAACAAATTATGTAAAACTTTACTTACTTTAGCTCAATTACCAATGATATATACATCATTTATGGTTCATATTTGCCATTTACCCCTATGAGATCACATTTATGTTCGGTCATTGAAAATAAGTTATTATTTAATGTTCTTCACAGAAAATGAGGCCAATGAGTTTGAATTAGAAGAAATAATAAATAGCATAATTTTTCTTTTAGCAAACATTGAAGACGGGTCCCACAGACCCGAACACCATACAAGGGTTAACCCTCCTGTTGTCCTCGGGTCAAATCTGACCCCTTTTCAAAGTTCTCTATATCAGAAATGTGGGTTTCTTTCAACAAAAATGCCCAAAAATAACATGGATGGTTCAACGCAGCGCTCTTTGCAATTAAAATGTTTAAAAAAATGTCAGAGAATGATGACTAAAATGACATAAAAGTGACAAAAACATTGAAAAAAGCGACTAAAGGCATTGAAAGCCTAGAAAAACAGCAGAATTAAGCTTTGAAAAAAGCGTCAAACAATAAGCACTAACCATGGAGAAGGAGGACAACACAAGGGTTAATGTAAGCACACAGACTAAATCCTGGAGGTAACGAGGCGTAACGAGAGACAGGTGAGACATGATGAACAGGTGAGACACATCAGGGACTAATCTCTCCATTCCCTCTACAGCGTTTCTTAAAGAGGGAACTACGTAGGGAACAACAGAGCAAGATTTCAGACATCACGTCTAACATCTACCAACCAGATAGTGTTGTGGGCGGGACATGAAGTGAGACTCAGTGGTGAGTGGTGATTGGCTGATACACGTCTAACATCTACCAACCAGATAGTGTTGTGGGCGGGACATGAAGTGAGACTCAGTGGTGAGTGGTGATTGGCTGATACACGTCTAACATCTACCAACCAGATAGTGCTGTGGGCGGGACATGAAGTGAGACTCAGTGGTGAGTGGTGATTGGCTGATACACGTCTAACATCTACTAACCAGATAGTGCTGTGGGCGGGACATGAAGTGAGATCAGTGGTGAGTGGTGATTGGCTGATACACGTCTACCATCTACCAACCAGATAGTGCTGTGGGCGGGACATGAAGTGAGATCAGTGGTGAGGTAAATGGGAGCAGAGGGAGAGACTCAGAGCTGTAGCTGAGACAAAGTACAACACCTTTTATTTCATTAACTTTATAATAAAACACAGATACAGATCATCTGCAAACTGCCAAATAAATAACAAATGTACATACTGTAACTACACTTATACATAGCCATATTATACTGCTCTTCATACTATTCATCCTGCACATACACTTATTCTCACTATACTCTTATAATGTTACTGTTTCTGCACTACGATGGTACTGTTACCACACTGCACATAGCTGTACATACTGTACATATCTGTCTATATGGTTCATACTGAATACCCATATTTATTCTGTTTTTCTTATAAGATAGTCTGTTAATAGACTGCATATATCTATAATATTCTTACTACTATTATAATGTTACTGCTACATTGCACATATCTGTACATGTTGTTCATACATTGATCATATTACATATCCATATTTATGCTGCTCTTATAAGGTAACTGCTAATACACTGCACATATTTATATTTAATTTATATTACTCTAAGTAATAAGTTAACATAAGAAATATTTTAAGGACCGAGAGATATGTTGCTATTAATAATTAATCAGAAATCACAATCAGAACAAGTTGTATAGTTCATTAATAATGTTTATTATACAGATGATAGATTATAGATATAGACCAAGATATAATAACAAGTTTATAACACTGACAACACTGCAAGATACAACTATTATAAATGCATTAAAGACAATATATATTCCTTCAAATATAATATACAACATCACATAATCTTTAGATTTAAAATACAACATCTGGAACACACACACACACACACACACACACACACACACACACACACACACACACACACACACACACACCCTCCTGTGGGTCAGGGTGCAGCCCGAAGCAGTGATCCCTACGATCACACACATCCATAACAACATCAAGAAAAGATCAACTAGCTCAATATATATATACAATATAATATAATATATATATATATATATATATATATATATATATATATATATATATATATATATATATATACATCATACTAATACAAATGATATGTGAACATCTGCACGCTGTCAGGATCAAAAGTTCACTTCTAACATTTAAAACTTATTTTATATTATTATAATAATAATCATTGGGTATTTATATCTTATTTCCCATCATTTCTGTTTGTTGTTTCTGTAATCTCTCTCTCTGTCTTTGTGTTCTAGTTTAAATATTTTCTCTGCATGAATGTGTCCCATCCCTTGTTTTAAAGCCAGTGTATACCAGGCTGTATTAAAGCCAGTGTATACCAGGCTGTATTAAAGCCAGTGTATACCAGGCTGTATTAACGCCAATGATGAAATGATCATATATCATATTAAGTGTGTGTGTGATCTGAAAGCTGCGCTCCTCTCCGTGTCCTCAGGTTCACAGCGACTACAGCAGCACAGAGCATCAGCAGCAGGACACTGAGCACTGAGCATCGTACTTTGAAGAAGGTGGAGTAAATCCCAAAGGGCTCCATGTACACTAACACAGTTCTGACTGTTGATGCACACTGATTATCATTATAAACTGCACACCAGTACTCTCCTGCATCTCCCAATGAGATATTAGAGATAACCAGGCTCCCATTATTATAGTACAAGCTCACTCTGCTCATGCTCTGATCAGACTCTACACTAAAGATTCTTCCCTCTGTTCGTTTTGACTTGATAAACCAAACATGGTCCTTACCCTCTCCCCTATCTCTGCATCTGAGAGTGACTTCTTCTCCCTCTGAGAAGAGCTCTACAGCAGGGGGGCCAAATTTGGGACACACCATCAGCACATAATGTTGCTCTCTCATAGAGGCTTTACAGTAGTACAGACCTGAGTGATTTAACATCAGAGATGAAAACACCAGCGAGTAGTTTTGGTTTACTGAAGGATCATTCTGGTTTAGTTGTTCTAGGTCAGTGGAGAACCCTTTAGACCAACGTGGGGGCTGTTCATCAGTGGAGTCAGTGATAGTGCACGGCAACACAGCGGTCTCTCCCACTGAGCCGTAGATCATCTCAGACTGTAGGTACAACCGTACAGAGTGACTGCTAACACACTGCTGTTGGTTCATCACCAGACAGGTGTACTCTGTAAAGTCTGTTGCTGTAACGTTGGAAACACGAAGAGCTGATGTGTTTGTCACCACTTGGTATCTTCCTCTAACATTGTCCATCACTGATGTCGTATTGTCCCCAAAAACTCTGCTCCATGTTTCTTGCTCATATCTAGAGTCCCATTTGATCCACTGGACATCCAGATTATCAGCTGCTCCCTCACATGGCAGGTCCACTGTTTCTCCAAGTCTCACTCTGATAAATCTCCGATCTATTAAAGTAGTACAAACAGTAATAGTGAAGTTGTTCTCATGCGTCACGTTGCCCTCAGTCCAACACTCCTCTCGGTACGGGCCGGAGTCTGAATGGGTCAGGTTGAGGATGGTGTACGAAGAAGTATCCACCGTGCTGACAAGTCGTAGTTTCAGGTGTTCAGGTACTGAGGAGCTGTTGGACCAGAGGTCAGAGGTGTTCCACAGGATCAGCTTCTCCTCACCAACAGATCTGGAGATCAGGCAGGAGTTGGTGTTGTTGGGGAGGTTGAAGGTGTAATTGGTCCTTCCCTCTTGGATGATGAGCTGTTCTTGTGCATGGATGTTGTTTATGAGAGCAAACAGCAGGAAGGAGAGCTCTGTGACTGCAGCCATTCTGCTCCGAGGTCGACAAACACTGACACCACTCAGCTCATATACTCTCTACACCAACCCTCATCAGCAGCTGATCTTTATCTCATCATCAGAGGAAAGTTTGCAGCATCTGCTCTCTATCCAGTAGTCAATGTCCTTTATAACATCCTGACGTGTCTTCATACACACATCAGAGATAAGAGAGAAGGTGTGAGTGTGAGTGTGAGTGTGAAGACACGTCAACCTCTGTGGTTTTAGACTGGTATAAAGGATGTTGACTACTGGATAGAGAGCTGATGATGCAAACTTTCCTCTGATGATGAGATAAAGAAGTCATGTTTGATAAAAACAGGAAAAGAGCAGCAGCTGATGAGAGCTGTCTCCAAAAGAAAGGTTATAATTCTGAATAAATTCTACATTAAAGAAAATGCAAAGTTTATAACATGAACCAATTGGGACATCAATGTATGATCTGGTAACATAATAAGTGAAGGTGACTTCTATCAGTACCCAGAGATGTATACAGTAGGAACGAAGTAGAACTACTTCACTACTGTACTTAAGTACTAAAAGGCTGTATCTGTACTCTACTGGAATATTATTTTTTTCTCCTACTTCCACTTTTACTTCAGTACATATTTTCAATGAGTTTAATACTTTTACTCCGATACATTTTTTATGTGCTGCATCGTTACTCGTTACAATTATAAAAATGTTCTGAATCATTCAATTCAATTCAATTCAATTCAATTTTATTTATAGTATCAAATCATAACAAGAGTTATCTCGAGACACTTTACAGATAGAGTAGGTCTAGACCACACTCTATAAAGCCCCAAATATTCCAATAGTTCCCCCAAGAGCAAGCATTAGCAGTGGCTATTGCGACAGTGGCGAGGAAAAACTCCCTTTTAGGAAGAAACCTCGGCAGACCCAGACTCTTGGTGGGCGGTGTCTGACGGTTGGGGTTATGACGGTACAGGATGTAGCGTGGCACAGCAGAGCATGGGTGGACACGGTGGACGCAGCAGGACGTAGCCGGGCATTGCAGGGAATCGCAGAGCGTAGCAGGGTGTAGCAGGTCCATAGCCACAGCTGCACCCAAGACCCAGGTCTTGGTGTCGCCCTAATCCGAGGCGATGTTCTGGGTGAAGAAGAAACATAAGGACTCCGGGGAGTAAACTCCCCAGAGCCAGGTGAGAAACAAGCACTTCTGAGACAGGATGTGCATAAAAGGAAACAAAAGAAAACAGCGTGTCATAAGAAGGAACTTCCTCGGCAGTCTAGAATTATAACAGCATAACTAGGAGAGGCACTATATTATTGATTGTACGATAGGTAAATCTGATGACTGTAAAGAGAAGCAGAGAAAAGCAGGGGTGCTGTGTCTGCAGCTATACACCCTGCCCGCCGGTCTAGGCGTTCATTGCAACTCCTCGCTCCCTAACTATAAGCTTTATCAAAGAGGAGAGTTTTCAGTTTAGTCTTAAATGTAGCGACGGTGTCAGCCCCCCGAACCCAGATTGGGAGCTGGTTCCACAGGAGAGGAGCCTGATAGCTGAAGGCTCTGGCTCCCATCCTACTTTTAGAGACTCTAGGAACCACAAGTAACTTTGCATTCTGGGAGCGTAGTGCTCTAGTGGGACAATAAGGTACTAAGAGGTCCTCAAGATATGAAGGAGCTTGACCATTTAGAGCTTTATAGGTCAGAAGAAGGATTTTAAATTCAATCCTGGATTTTACAGGAAGCCAATGGAGAGAAGCTAATACAGGAGAAATATGATCTCTTTTCTTAGTTCTTGTCAGAACACGCGCTGCAGCATTCTGGATCAGCTGGAGAGTCCTAACGGACTTATTTGAGCATCCTGATAATAAGGAATTACAGTAGTCCAGCCGGGAAGTAACGAATGCATGGACTAGTTTTTCTGCATCGTTTTGAGACAGGATGTTCCTAATTTTAGCAATGTTACGAAGATGGAAAAAGGCTGTTCTAGAGGTTTGTTTTAGATGGGCGTTAAAGGATAGATCCTGATCAAAAATAACTCCTAGATTTCTGACAGTAGTGCTGGAGGCCAGGGCAATGCCATCCAGAGTAATTATATCTTCGGCTAATGAGGTTCGTAGGGGTTTGGAGCCCAGCACAATAACTTCGGTTTTGTTTGAGTTTAACATCAGGAAATTGTGGGTCATCCATGATTTTATATCTTTGATGCAAGCTTGAAGTTTAGCTAACTGACTGGTTTCGTCTGGCTTGATTGACAGATATAATTGGGTGTCATCCGCATAACAGTGAAAGTTAATTGAGTGTTTCCTAATAATATTGCCTAGAGGAAGCATATATAAGGAGAATAGAATTGGTCCAAGCACTGAGCCTTGAGGAACGCCATGGTTAATTTTAGCGTAATTGGAGGGTTTATTGTTAACATTAACAAATTGCGATCGATCAGAGAAGTAGGACTTAAACCAGTTTAGTGCGATTCCTTTAATGCCAACTAAATGTTCCAGTCTCTGTAAGAGGATGGTATGGTCAATAGTATCGAATGCAGCACTAAGATCTAATAAGACAAGTATGGAGACAAGTCCTTTGTCTGATGCAGTTAGAAGATCGTTAGTGATTTTCACCAGTGCCGTCTCTGTGCTATGATGCTTTCTAAATCCTGACTGAAAGTCCTCAAATAAGCTATTGCTATGTAGAAAATCACATAACTGGTTAGCGACTACTTTCTCAAGGATCTTGGACAGAAAGGGAAGGTTAGATATAGGTCTATAGTTGGCTAAGACCTCAGGATCGAGGGTGGGTTTTTTCAGTAGAGGTTTTATCACAGCTACTTTAAATGACTGCGGTACATAACCTGTCAATAAAGACATATTTATCATATCTAGCAATGAAGTGTTAACCACGGGTAACGCTTCTTTAAGTAGCCTCGTTGGGATGGGGTCCAAGAGACAGGTAGATGGCTTAGCTGAAGAGATCTTTAGCATTAATTGTTGAGGGTTTATAGGATAAAAGCAATCGAAGTATATGTCAGGTCTAGTCGTTCTTTCTAGCATTCTGTCAGTTAAAGGTGACCCATAAGAGGTTGGGGGAAAGAGGTGATGAATAGTATCTCTAATTGTTATGATTTTATCATTAAAGAAACTCATGAAGTCATCACTACTCAGAGCTATAGGAATAGATGGCTCAATAGAACTGTGGCTATCTGTCAGCCTGGCTACAGTGCTGAAAAGAAACCTTGGGTTGTTCTTATTTTCTTCTATTAGTGATGAATAATAGTCTGATCTGGCCTTTCTTAGGGTCTTCCTATAGGTTTTCAGACTGTCTTGCCAGTCTAAACGAGATTCTTCCAGTTTGGTGGAACGCCATTGACTTTCAAGTTTGCGCGAGATTTGCTTTGCATTCCAGCCCCACATTATCACACCAGAGCAGTAGATAGAATAGAATAGAATAGAATAGAATATAATGCCATTTATTGTCATTATACACATGTACAACAAGATTAAAAGCAACTCCTTTCCAGTGTCAACAATGTAATAAAATACGTAGTGCAAAAGAAGAAAAGGTGGACAATTCTGAGACGCTATGTACATATATAAAACATATAAAGATAGATATGGTTTTATATACAGTGTAAAGTAATGATATTGCACCGTAATGAAATTGTACAGAATTATCCATATTATCAAAAGTATTAAATATTAATATTGCACAGTAGGTGGGTAGAAGAAAGTCCGGGGGTTGGGGGTAGACTGTGAAGTGAAGTCAGTGCATGTGTGAGTTCTAAGTGGTTATGGCTTTTGGGAAGAAACTGTTGTTGAATGTGCTGGTCCTTGTTCTGATGCAGCTGTAGCTCCTCCCTGAGGGCAGCAGGTCTAACTGATCAGAGCAGGGTGGGAGCTGTCCTTGGTGATGTGTTCTGCTCTGCTGAGGCAGCAGGAGGTGTAGATGTCCATCAGGGAGGGGAGAGGGCAGCCAATGATCTTCCATGCTGCCTTTACTACCCTCTGAAGCCTCTCCCTGTCTGTCACGGTGCAGCTGCCGTACCATACTGTGATACAGTACGTCAGCAGGCTCTCCATGGACGAGTGGTAGAAGATCAGCAGCAGGTTGGAGTCCAGGTTGTGCTTCCTGAGGACTCTCAGGAAGTGTAGCCATTGTTGAGCCTTCTTGATGACCGCTGTGATGTTGTCTGACCAGGAGATGTCAGTGGAGATAAGGACGCCGAGAAACCGGAAGATGTGGACCCTCTCCACACCAATGGTGGAGCGGGGGGGTGGCTAATTGGGCTTAAGCCCCGAATGTTTTGTCAAAAGCCCCGAATCTTTTAGGTTTTTTAAAATAACTTCAACTTTGTTTCATTTCCTCTCTCAGTCTTTCTGACTGGAGCGGCAAAAAATGAAACAAAAGCTCTGTTACCGTGCGTGGTGGCGGACGGTAACGCATCGCGCATCACTCAGCTTGTTTGCCAACTGCCAATAAAAACTAACGAAGAAGAATATAAATCTTCTTCTTCGTCGTTAACTTGTCATCAGGGGCTGGCGGGCTGTTGTCATGTTGTATGTTTCATCGGTGTCGCGAGCTTACTGGCTAACCGGCTGAAGTTATGGATATAACAACGTTTTTTATACGGAACAGGAACACTAGTAACCATAGTAACAGACCTCACCGGCCGGAGAGATTCAGGAGCAGCATCAGACGAACCGCGGACAAGTGCTGCAGGTTTGTGAATCCGCTGTTGTAACACTTGAGTTAAGTGACTGTATTGCTGGCTAGCTAGCGAGTTAACATTATTAGTTGTTATTAAGAGAAATTAGTTGCTAATAGAGATGGGTGGATGATTTATCTGATGATTTGTCATGTACACAGGGGGGTAGGGGAGGGATACACTGTCATGAATCCCGCTGTTTGAGTCTGTTTTCTGCTTGAGTTGCCCGTATTCTGCCCTGGAGCCTGTTTTCCTGTTTTCCTGAACGCACCCTGTCCGGTTGCCTGGCAACATTGCAAGGTGGGAGACCTCTCTACTACCCACACCTGCATCTCATCTGCTACCTGCACACCTGGTCCTGATCACCACCTCTCCACTACTTAAGCGCTGACCTGACATCCATTCCCTGCCGGATCGTTAGCCACTAACAGTATGTTGTGCCAGCGTCTCAGCCTCAGTTTGCTTAAAGTCAGTTTTGCTGCTCTGTTATTTGTTTGTGCCATTCACTTACCTCCGTCTCTTCTGTCAGCAGTTACCCCCCCGGAAGATTCACTCCACCTCTGCCGTATCAAGATTGGATCAACTCATTCTCTTCCACCTACTCACCTCCACTGCCTGCTTCGTCACCTGGATTCTCCTGCAACCACATTTAAGTCTGTAAATAAATACTCACCTTTTCTCAACTCACCTTGTCCTGGTCTGCTTCTGGGTTCAGCCCTAGAGAATCGTGACAGAACGATCCGGCCAAGAATGAACCCAGCGGACTTGGACTCCGTTCGCCATGCCATTTCCCAACAAGGGAATATGTTGGGACAACACAGCACGGCGCTACAGGAGATACCGTCTTCAGTTCGGAACCTTTCTGCCAGTCTGACGAGGATCCAGGATCAGCTCAGTTTGCCGGCTGAGAATCCACCACCTGTTTCACCCCCCTCGCCTGCCACTTCTGGAGCTGTTTCCTTCCGTGAACCCAAGGTACCGACGCCAGATAAGTACGACGGGGATTTAGGAAGATGTCGTTCATTTGTCATGCAGTGTGGATTAGTGTTTGACTTGCAGCCCAACTCATACGCCACAGACAAGGCCAGGATTGCCTTCGTGATTGAATTGCTGCGTCGAAGAGCTCTGGACTGGGCTTCGGCCTTATGGGAACGACAGGACATCTGTATGGCGTCTTACCAGGAGTTCACGGCAGAGATGAGGAAGCTGTTTGACCACCCCGTCCGAGGTAGGGACGCAGCTAATCGTCTGTTTTCTCTTCAACAAGGAGCTCGCAGTGTGGCAGATTTTGTAATTGAATTCAGAACATTGGCGGTGGAGAGTGAGTGGAATGAGAAATCACTACAAACGGCTTTTTATCAGGGGTTGTCCGAGCAACTTAAAGATGAACTGATTTCTTACCCTGAGCCCAGTGACCTGGACAGTGATAGCGTTATCTATTCGGGTGATTAACAGAATCCGAGAGAGAAGGAGGGAGAAACGATGGGGGTCTTCCAACCAATCACGTTCTCTGTTACCATCCAAGGCGGGTAATAGACCAGAAAAAGCTAATCATTCTTCACCACACGAGATTAAAGGAGAATTTCTGGCTTCAGATCCTGAACCCATGCAAGTGGGGCGGCACGGGTTAACCACGGAGGAGCGCCAACGTAGACGTGAGACCAACAGCTGCCTTTACTGTGGTGACTCGGGGCATTACATCTCCACCTGTCCTCAGCGCCCGTTAAACGGCCCGGCTCGCTAAGTTTGGGAGGACTTTTAGCGAGCCAGTTTCAGTCTCCCGATAATCCTGTCAGACCCCGTTTTCCTGCTACCCTCATGAACAATAATCAGATTTTAGAGATAAACGTTTTAATCGATTCAGGTGCTGACGACAGTTTTATGGATGCCGACTTGGTGGAACAGCTGGGGCTTTCCAAGGAGCAATTACCGGAAGCCATTGAAGCAACTACTCTGAACGGCAGACTGTTGGCACGTATTACTATGAGGACTGAACCTGTTAAGATGCTGCTGTCAGGTAACCATTCTGAATTCATCTCTTTCTTTATTCTGCCATCTCCCCGTGCCCCTCTGGTTCTTGGTTATCCCTGGCTTAAGGAACACAATCCCACAATTGACTGGGTGACTGGCAAGGTAAATAGTTGGAGTATCGAATGTCATGCTAACTGCCTGAAAACTGCCTATTCTCACTCTGTTCCCAGTCTGGCCAGTGATTCTGCTTCTCCAGATTTGTCCCTAGTTCCTGAAACCTATCATGATTTGGGTGAAGTTTTCAGCAAACAGAGGGCGCTGTCACTTCCTCCCCACCGACCTTATGACTGTGCGATAAATCTGATCCCTGGAGCTGCCTATCCTAAAGGACGGTTATACAGTATCTCTCGACCTGAACGCGAAGCCATGGAGACCTACATAAAGGAATCTCTTGCTGCCGGTCTCATTCGTCCCTCCTCATCACCCCTGGGAGCTGGATTCTTTTTCGTGAGTAAGAAGGATGGCTCTCTTCGACCTTGTATTGATTATCGGGGTTTGAATGATATCACGGTCAAGAACAAGTATCCCCTGCCTTTGATGAACTCTGCTTTCGACTCCTTACAGGGTGCTACTGTGTTCACTAAGCTTGATTTACGCAATGCATATCATCTGGTCCGTATCAGAGAGGGGGACGAGTGGTTGACTGGATTCAACACACCTATGGGACATTTCGAGTACCAAGTGATGCCGTTTGGACTGACCAATGCTCCAGCCGTTTTCCAGAGTATGGTGAATGACGTCCTGAGAGATATGATCGGTCTTTTTGTATTTGTTTATCTGGATGACATTCTCATTTTTTCTAAGGAACTTTCCAGTCACATCCAGCATGTCAAGCAGGTCCTGCAGCGGTTATTGGAGAACCGTCTGTTTGTTAAAGCAGAGAAGTGTGACTTCCATGCCCACACCACTTCCTTCCTCGGATACATCATCTCCAAGGGGGAGATAAGGATGGACCAAGAGAAGGTCAGAGCGGTTCTTGATTGGCCCCAGCCCGGTTCGAGATTGCAGCTCCAGCGGTTCCTGGGATTTGCGAACTTCTATCGAAGATTCATCCGTGACTACAGCCGTGTGGCGGCTCCTTTGACTACCCTGACTTCAAGCACCAGAACATTCTGTTGGAACCCTGAGGCGGACCGAGCATTCCTGGAGTTGAAGAGCCGATTCACTAACGCCCCTATTCTCTCTCAACCTGACACTTCCCGTCAGTTTGTTGTGGAAGTGGACGCTTCTGATGTGGGGGTTGGCGCCATCTTGTCCCAGCGTAGCTCCACTGACAGTAAACTCCACCCCTGTGCCTTCTACCCTCACCGTCTTTCGCCTGCTGAAAGAAATTACGATGTGGGAAATCGGGAGCTCCTCGCGGTTAAACTCGCCTTGGAGGAGTGGCGCCACTGGTTGGAGGGGGCAGAGCAACCGTTTATTGTCTGGACTGACCACAAGAATCTTGCTTATGTACAATCTGCTAGACGCCTCAACTCCCGTCAGGCCAGGTGGGCTTTGTTTTTTGGACGTTTTAATTTTTCCCTGACTTTCAGACCTGGCTCCAAGAACAGCAAGGCGGACGCCTTGTCACGGATGTTCTCCAAGACGGAGGAGAGTGGGGCCAAAACTGAGACTATTCTTCCCCGGGAGTTAGTCGTTGGAGCAGTTACTTGGAGGATTGAGGAGGAAGTCATGGCAGCCCTTCGGACGCAGCCCGGTCCCGGTAATGGTCCACCCGGTCGGTTATTTGTACCTGAATCTGTCCGGTCTGCAGTTCTCCAGTGGGCCCACGCCAACAAGATGGCTTGTCACCCTGGCGTGGCTCGGACAATGGCATTACTACGCAGACGATTTTGGTGGCCTGCTATGGGTGAAGATACCCGGAGTTTTGTTGCTGCCTGTCCAGTTTGTGCGCAGAACAAGAGCGCCAATCGGCCCAGCTCTGGACTTCTTCATCCTCTACCTATTCCCCGGCGACCATGGTCGCATCTGGCTCTGGACTTTGTCACTGGGTTGCCCTCATCTGATGGGAACACGGTCATTCTGACTATTGTGGACAGATTCAGCAAGTTCGCCCACTTTGTTCCCGTCTCCAAACTTCCCTCTGCCACTGAGACGTCCGAAATCCTCGTTAGGGAGATTTTCAGGGTCCACGGTCTGCCCAGTGACATTGTTTCTGACCGTGGTCCTCAGTTTACATCTGCTGTCTGGAAATCCTTTTGTTTGGCCATTGGAGCAACTGTCAGTCTCATGTCTGGATTTCACCCCCAATCTAATGGACAAGCAGAGAGAGCCAACCAGAAGATGGAATCCACACTTCGCTGCCTGGTCTCCTCCAACCCCACCTCTTGGGCTTCTCAGTTGCCATGGGTCGAGTATGCCCATAATACTCTTCCTACATCTGCCGCTGGGATGTCTCCCTTCCAGTGCCTTTACGGTTGCCAACCTCCATTGTTCCCATCTCAGGAAAAGGATCTCTCGGTTCCCTCTGTCCAAGCCCATATTCACCGTTGCCACCGGACCTGGCATCGGGCCAGACGGTCCCTCCTCAGAGTTTCTGATCGGTATCAGCTCCAGGCTAATCGTCGCCGTATCCCTGCTCCCGTTTATGCCATTGGAGATAAGGTCTGGTTGGCAACACGGGATCTTCCTCTGCAGACAGAATCAAGAAAATTGGCACCTAAGTTCATTGGTCCGTTTGTTGTGGAGAAGGTCATTAATCCTGCTGTGGTTCGACTCAAATTGCCCAAGACACTCCGAGTCCATCCCGCCTTTCATGTCTCCTGCCTCAAGCCTGTTCTTCTCAGTCCTCTGTTGCCCCCTCCTCCTCGTCCTCCTCCTCCTCGGATGATCGGAGGTGGTCCTGTCTACATGGTGCGCCGCATCATGGATTCTAGGCGACGGGGTCGGGGTTTCCAGTATTTCGTAGACTGGGAGGGTTATGGTCCTGAAGAGAGGAGTTGGATTCCTCGACGTCAAATCCTGGATGATGACCTTCTGCGTGACTTCTACCGCCTTCATACTGGTGCTCCGGGTAGTCCGCCCGGTGGCGTTCGTCGGAGGGGGGGTACTGTCATGAATCCCGCTGTTTGAGTCTGTTTTCTGCTTGAGTTGCCCGTATTCTGCCCTGGAGCCTGTTTTCCTGTTTTCCTGAACGCACCCTGTCCGGTTGCCTGGCAACATTGCAAGGCGGGAGACCTCTCTACTACCCACACCTGCATCTCATCTGCTACCTGCACACCTGGTCCTGATCACCACCTCTCCACTACTTAAGCGCTGACCTGACATCCATTCCCTGCCGGATCGTTAGCCACTAACAGTATGTTGTGCCAGCGTCTCAGCCTCAGTTTGCTTAAAGTCAGTTTTGCTGCTCTGTTATTTGTTTGTGCCATTCACTTACCTCCGTCTCTTCTGTCAGCAGTTACCCCCCCGGAAGATTCACTCCACCTCTGCCGTATCAAGATTGGATCAACTCATTCTCTTCCACCTACTCACCTCCACTGCCTGCTTCGTCACCTGGATTCTCCTGCAACCACATTTAAGTCTGTAAATAAATACTCACCTTTTCTCAACTCACCTTGTCCTGGTCTGCTTCTGGGTTCAGCCCTAGAGAATCGTGACATACACAGCTTGTATCAAATGCTTAACCTGAAAGTTATCTCAGGGCATGTTTTACAGCTAATCTCGGCACATTAGTGGGATAAGAAGGGAGACTAATTGAGAAATATAGTGATAAAGAAGATCAGAAAGACATGAGAGTTTATTTCCTCCTCCTGATGACAACAATTCCAAGTACAGATGCATCAATATCACGGGAAAAGTGATTTTTTTCCCCCCCATACTTTAATTTAAATAGTAAATATTTAATATGTTCTACATTCATTACATAAAAACCTTTTTTACCTATTGTACTTCACTGTATACTGCCCACCTGTGGTGTAATTTTAGTGAGTCGAAAATTAAAAAACTTCAAGTGGCTTACAATGATGCACTGAGAATTGTGCTTAAAATCCCTAGGTGGAGTAGTGCCAGTGAACTGTTTGTGTCTAACAATGTGCCCACTTTTAACGCTGTTTTAAGAAATGTTATGTATAGATTCATGTGCAGACTGACAGGGTCTAAGAATATGATCATTGTGTCCATAGTTGATGTTTCTAAGAGTGACACAAGGTACACATCTTGCTTTTGGAAACATTGAACTCGAAGCCTGTATATGTTCTTATAAATGATGCCTCACCGGCACCATTCTTAAATGTTTTGTATTGTTTTATATTTATATATATGTATATATCTGTATTGTGTTGTTTCTATCGTCCGTTGTGTCTTGAGTAAAGTTGATTGATTGATTGATAAAAAGTAAAATATTTTTAAAGCCTTTTATTGTTTTAATCTTGATGATAAGGGCTTTATATATCCACCTTATTTTTCAACTTTGAAGCTAAGTAAGCTATTTTCTGTGAATGTGAGAGACTTCCGGTTCATAGGGAAATAACGAGATGAATAACAAAGTGCTATTAATGATAAAAGTATTTGTGCTACAAACTAGTGTTTACAATTATGACAAATTCAATACATCAAAATAATAGGGTAGGGTAGAAAAATACCAGTTTCCAATATCAAGAAGCATAACAAGCTTTTTTGTACAGCTAGAAATAACTGTAAGCAGATGACATCGGACGCCAGACACATTCCATTTACAAATGTCCGTGCCACTCTTCGGTGAATAATAAGGTAGATACCATAGGCCAAAAAATGTCCCCTAAAAAGGTGGTAGGTTAGGTTTGTTTGATTGTTAGTTGTATGTTTTGCCTCTGATTGATTTGTGCTTATCATTTCTTGCAGGATTATCAGAAGTGCTGCCGCTCTTCTTCCTCTCGACACCATCACTACCCTCCTCACCTGGCCTCCATCCTCACCTGGCCTCCATCCTCACCTGGCCTCCATCCTCACCTGGCCTCCATCCTCACCTGGCCTTCATCCTCACCTGGCCTAAAATAAATTGAAATGCATGAATTAATAAATTGTTCTTGTTTTAAAACAGATTTTTATTGTTTTATTATATTACATTATTAATACTTGTGTATTGTTTAAAAATACACGATGAACCTTGTTGTGCAGTTAAAGCTTTAACTGTTCTTTTTTCCATTTCATGGATTCTGATGGAGAATTTATCAGCTAAGCACAAACTAAACAGAACTTAACTCTTAAGATTAGTAATGATGTTTACACCAAATTCCAATTTTAGGCTAACTTCAAAATAGTCAGATAATGGTTTCCTCTTTTTAGTTGCCAGGGGTGAAAATGAGTCATCCTTAACAGAGTTGGTGTTTTGGATTCACTACAGCTGGAGAACAATTAAATACAAAATAGGTTGGAGGCTCTACTGGGTGATTTTTTTTTTTTTACTGAGTAACTATCATCATTTTCCCAGATAGTGTATAGAATTTTAGGCATTCTATTATCTCAAACATCCTGAAAAATAGTGCATTTAGCTGACGTAATTGGGAAAAAAATCTCCACCGGGGAAGCATGCCCCCGGACCCCCCTAGGTTTGGGCTAAGCCCCGAATGTTTATATTGTCTGGCTCCGCCCCTGCTCTACACACTCCCCGTTGATGTACATCTGGTGTCCTCGGGTCAAGTCTGACCCCTTTTCAAAGTTCTCTATATCAGAAATGTGGGTTTCTTTCAACAAAAATGCCCAAGAATAACACGGATGGTTCAACGCAGCGCTCTTTGCAATTAAAATGTTTAATAAAACAGAGAATGATGACTAAGATGACATAAAAGTGACAAAAACATTGAAAAAAGCGACTAAAGGCATTGAAAGCCTAGAAAAACAGGAGAATTAAGCATTGAAAAAAGCGTCAAACAAGCACTAACATTGTTTTAAAAGACGACAAAAAAACAACGTCAAAAAATGTTGAAAATAAACATCGAAAAATGTGCCGAAAAAAGAGTTGATTTTCTGATTTTTTTGATTTTTTGACCTGGGAGGACAAAACAAGGGTTAAAGGAGCGCTCTAGATTTAATCATTAAAGGAGGGGGGGGGACTCGCCCTGAGTCTGCATGAGGCTGCTGCATGTCATGATGAGTGCTGATTGGCTGATACACGTCTACCATCTACCAACCAGATAGTGCTGTGGGCGGGACATGAAGTGAGATCAGTGGTGAGGTAAATGGGAGCAGAGGGAGAGACTCAGAGCTGTAGCTGAGACAAAGTACAACACCTTTTATTTCATTAACTTTATAATAAAACACAGATACAGATCATCTGCAAACTGCCAAATAAATAACAAATGTACATACTGTAACTACACTTATACATAGCCATATTCTACTGCTCTTCATACTATTCATCCTGCACATACACTTATTCTCACTATACTCTTATAATGTTACTGTTTCTGCACTACGATGGTACTGTTACCACACTGCACATAGCTGTACATACTGTACATATCTGTCTATATGGTTCATACTGAATACCCATATTTATTCTGTTTTTCTTATAAGATAGTCTGTTAATAGACTGCATATATCTATAATATTCTTACTACTATTATAATGTTACTGCTACATTGCACATATCTGTACATGTTGTTCATACATTGATCATATTACATATCCATATGTATGCTGCTCTTATAAGGTAACTGCTAATACACTGCACATATTTATATTTAATTTATATTACTCTAAGTAATAAGTTAACATAAGAAACATTTTACAGACCCAGAGATATGTTGCTATTAATAATTAATCAGAAATCACAATCAGAACAAGTTGTATAGTTCATTAATAATGTTTATTATACAGATGATAGATTATAGATATAGACCAAGATATAATTACATGTTTATAACACTGACAACACTGCAAGATACAACTATTATAAATGCATTAAAGACAATTCATATTCCTTCAAATATAATATACAACATCACATAATCTCTAGATTTAAAATACAACATCTGGAACACACACACACACACACACACACACACACACACACACACACACACACACACACCCTCCTGTGGGTCAGGGTGCAGCCCGAAGCAGTGATCCCTACGATCACACACATCCATAACAACATCAAGAAAAGATCAACTAGCTCAATATATATATACAATATAATATAATATATATATATATATATACAACATACTAATACAAATGATAAGGGAACATCTGCACCCTGTCAGGATCAAAAGTTCACTTCTAACATTTAAAACTTATTTTATATTATTATAATAATAATTATTGGGTATTTATGTCTTATTTCCCATCATTTCTGTTTGTTGTTTCTGTAATCTCTCTGTCTGTCTTTGTGTTCTACTTTAAATATTTTCTCTGCATGAATGTGTCCCATCCCTTGTTTTAAAGCCAGTGTATACCAGGCTGTATTAAAGCCAGTGTATACCAGGCTGTATTAAAGCCAGTGATGAAATGATCATATATCATATTAAGTGTGTGTGTGAGCTGAAAGCTGCGCTCCTCTCCGTGTCCTCAGGTTCACAGCGACTACAGCAGCACAGAGCATCAGCAGCAGGACACTGAGCACTGAGCATCGCACTTTGAAGAAGGTGGAGTAAATCCCAAAGGGCTCCATGTACACTAACACAGTTCTGACTGTTGACAGACACTGGTTACCATCTGGGTCATAAACTACACACCAGTACTCTCCTGCGTCTCCCACTGAGATATTAGAGATAACCAGACTCCCATTATTTTCGTACCAGCTCACTCTGCTCATTCTCTGATCAGACTCTACACTATAGATTCTTCCCTCTGTTCGGTTTGACTTGATAAACCAAACATGCACCGTACCCTCTCCCCAATCTGTGCTTCTGAGAGTGACTTCTTCTCCCTCTGAGAAGAGCTCTACAGCAGGGGGGCCAAATTTGGGACACACCATCAGCACATGATGTTGCATCCTCGTAGAGGCTTCACAGTAGTACAGACCTGAGTGATTTAACATCAGAGATGAAAACACTAGCGAGTAGTTTTGGTCTACTGAAGGATCAGTCTGGTTTAGTAGTTCTAGGTCAGTGGAGAACCCTTTAGACCAACGTGGCGGCTGTTCATCAGTGGAGTCAGTGATAGTGCACGGCAACACAGCGGTCTCTCCCACTGAGCGGTAGATCACCTCATACTGTAGGAACAATTGTACAGTGCTACTACTAACACACTGCTGTTGGTTCATCACCAGACAGTTGTACCGTGTAAATTCTGTTGCTGTGACGTTGGAAACATGAAGAGCTGATGTGTTTGTCACCACTTGGTATCTTCCTCTAACATTGTCCATCACTGATGTCGTATTGTCCCCAAAAACTCTGCTCCATGGTTCTTGCTCATATCTAAAGTTCCGTTTGAGCCACTGGACATCCAGATTATCAGCTGCTCCCTCACATGGCAGGTCCACTGGTTCTCCAAGTCTCACTCTGATAAATCTCCAACCAATTGAAGTACAAACAGTAATAGTGAAGTTGTTCTCATGCGTCACGTTGCCCTCAGTCCAACACTCCTCTCGGTACAGGCCGGAGTCTGAATGGGTCAGGTTGAGGATGGTGTAAGAAGAAGTTTCCACCGAGTTGTCAAGTCGTAGTTTCAGGTGTTCAGGTACTGAGGGCCTGTTGGACCAGAGGTCAGAGGTGTTCCACAGGACCAGCTTCTCCTCACCAACAGATCTGGAGATCAGGCAGGAGTTGGTGTTGTTGGGGAGGTTGAAGGTGTAATTGGTCCTTTCCTTTTGGATGATGATCTGTTCTTGTGCATGGATGTTGTTGATGAGAGCAAACAGCAGGAAGGAGAGCTCTGTGACTGCAGCCATTCTGCTCCGAGGTCGACAAATACTGACACCACTCAGCTCATATACTCTCTACACCAACCCTCATCAGCAGCTGATCTTTTCCTGTTTTTAACAAACATGACTTCTTTATCTCATCATCAGAGGAAAGTTTGCAGCATCTGCTCTCTATCCAGTAGTCAACATCCTTTACAACATCCTGACGTGTCTTCATACACACATCAGAGATAAGAGAGAAGGGGAGAGTGTGAGTGTGAGTGTGAAGACACGTCAACCTCTGTGGTTTGAGACTGGTATAAAGGATGTTGACTACTGGATAGAGAGCTGATGTGTCAAACTTTCCTCTGATGATGAGATAAAGAGCAGCAGCTGATGAGAGCTGTCTCCAAAAGAAAGGTTATAATTCTGAATAAATTCTACATTAAAGAAAATGCAAAGTTTATAACATGAACCAATTGGGACATCAATGTATGATCTGGTAACATAATAAGTGAAGGTGACTTCTATCAGTACCCAGAGATGTATACAGTAGGAACGAAGTAGAACTACTTCACTACTGTACTTAAGTACTAAAAGGCTGTATCTGTACTCTACTGGAGTATTATTTTTTTCTCCTACTTCCACTTTTACTTCAGTACATATTTTCAATGAGTTTAATACTTTTACTCCGATACATTTTTTATGTGCTGCATCGTTACTCGTTACAATTATAAAAATGTTCTGAATCATTCCAGCCCCACATTATCACGCCAGAGCGGTAGATAGAATAGAATAGAATAGAATAGAATATAATGCCATTTATTGTCATTATACACATGTACAACAAGATTAAAAGCAACTCCTTTCCAGTGTCAACAATGTAATAAAATAAGTAGTGCAAAAGAAGAAAAGTTGGACAATTCTGAGACGCTATGTACATATATAAAACATATAAAGATAGATATGGTTTTATATTCAGTGTAAAGTAATGATATTGCACCGTAATGAAATTGTACAGAATTATCAATATTATCAAAAGTATTCAATATTAAATATTAATGTTGCCCAGTAGGTGGGTAGAAGAAAGTCCGGGGGTTGGGGGTAGACTGTGAAGTGAAGTCAGTGCATGTGTGAGTTCTAAGTGGTTATGGCTTTTGGGAAGAAACTGTTGTTGAATGTGTTGGTCCTTGTTCTGATGCAGCTGTAGCTCCTCCCTGAGGGCAGCAGGTCTAACTGATCAGAGCAGGGTGGGAGCTGTCCTGTCCTTTTTTCACGTTTGCATTCCCACTGGCCAAGTTGCCATAGGGACTGGTAGGAGGGGTAAGGGAGCGACGCAAGCACGGCAACGGTCTTTATAGCATCGTCACTAGACCTTAGCGTCACATACAACAACAACAAATGATGCTAATACTTGTGCACTTTTCCTTTATTAAATGCACGTCCATTCTCGTAGTAATTCACGTAATGTTTTACTCAACACAGACAGGGCTTTATTATACTCGGAACAGACCCCGCCTCTGCCTGCTGCGCTGTGGATGTGTGTGTGTGTGTGTGTGTGTGTGTGTGTGTGTGTGTGTGTGTGTGTGTGTGTGGTCTGAGAGACCTCCAGCTCACAGCGAGGTCTCTGAGCATGACTGGCCCAGCGGCGAGCTAGAGGCCGGGGCAGGCGCCTGCTGTGTGTGTGCAGTGTCGCCTCACTTCATGGAGCTTCTCAACTACGAAAACTTTGAAGCTAATTGTCAATTCGGCATCAATTTTCGCAACACTGCCTATATTCGAAATCTAAACAGTTAATTTCTCGCCTAAAACGTTGTCAGAAGTGAATTTAATGATGAATAAGATGGTGAATATTGTTAAAAATGTCCCGTTGTTGGTTGCTGCTCTGTCTGCAAGTTCTGAGTTGGCAGTGGGCGGGACTTATAAGTTCGACCAATCAAGTACACCTAGGAAAAGGGAAAAGACCCTGCTCTGAAGTAGGAGCTAAAAAAGTACGCTACTGAGGCCAGAGGAACTTAAAAATCCCCAAATTTTTCCTGTCGGAACACGACGAAGAAAGTGTTCTAGGAACGTTTAGTTCTAAGAACTGCAACAATCCCTCCGGTCAGAAAGCCCCTTACCGGCAATTTCCACTGGATGCGGAACGTCGGCGGAGTCATTATGTTTCCATTAAAGTCAGTGTGTGTATTTCCACTGACTGCAGAACGTCTGCGTCCCGACTCCGTCCCAGCTCCGGCGGTCCCAGCCCTCCGGAGCAGATCCCAGAGCTGCTATTGTTGCCGGACGCCGGAGAGCTCCGCAGCAACTCAGCACACGGCAGATAGTGAGGGACAGGAAGTCGAGCACAGAAACAAAATAAAACATCCGGGTAATTTTCAAAGTAAAATCCAGCGTGCTCACGGCGGATCATATTTCCTGCACTACACCTTGAAAACACAGCTCAGAGTAGTTTCCCCTCCACTCCTCTGGATGGAAACTAAATGTTGTTGGTTTTGTGGTTCTGTTTATAGAAACTACATCCTGTTATATCGCGCAAACATACGTAAACTTGCGAGATCTCGTGGTCGGCTGGCCGCAGCCGTTACGCAACGAATCTGGACCTGGTGGGTATTGACGGACGGCGGAGCACGCAGCCGTTCCACAGCGGAGCCGGTCGCAGACGTTCTGCATCCTGTGGAAATCCACGGTTATAATGACATAAAAGTGACAAAAGCACCAAAAACATTGAAAAAAGCGACTAAAGGCATTGAAAGCCTAGAAAAACAGCAGAATTAAGCTTTGAAAAAAGCAGCAAACAATAAGCACTAACAATGTTTTAAAAGACGACAAAAACGTTTAAAAAAACCCTGTCAAAAATGTTGAAAAAAAGCATTGAAAAATGTACTGAAAAAAGAGTTGATTTTCAAGGGTTAAAGGAGCGCTCTAGATTTAATCATTAAAGGAGGGGGGGGGGGACTCGCCCTGAGTCTGCATGAGGCTGCTGCATGTCATGATGAGTGCTGATTGGCTGATACACGTCTACCATCTACCAACCAGATAGTGCTGTGGGCGGGACATGAAGTGAGATCAGTGGTGAGTGGTGATTGGCTGATACACGTCTACCATCTACCAACCAGATAGTGCTGTGGGCGGGACATGAAGTGAGAGTCAGTGGTGAGTGGTGATTGGCTGATACACGTCTACCATCTACCAACCAGATAGTGCTGTGGGCGGGACATGAAGTGAGATCAGTGGTGAGGTAAACGGGAGCAGAGGGAGAGACTCAGAGCTGTAGCTGAGACAAAGTACAACACCTTTTATTTCATTAACTTTATAATAAAACACAGATACAGATCATCTGCAAACTGCCAAATAAATAACAAATGTACATACTGTAACTATACTTATACATAGCCATATTCTACTGCTCTTCATACTATTCATCCTGCACATACACTTATTCTCACTATACTCTTATAATGTTACTGTTTCTGCACTACGATGGTACTGTTACCACACTGCACATAGCTGTACATACTGTACATATCTGTCTATATGGTTCATACTGAATACCCATATTTATTCTGTTTTTCTTATAAGATAGTCTGTTAATAGACTGCATATATCTATAATATTCTTACTACTATTATAATGTTACTGCTACATTGCACATATCTGTACATGTTGTTCATACATTGATCATATTACATATCCATATTTATGCTGCTCTTATAAGGTAACTGCTAATACACTGCACATATTTATATTTAATTTATATTACTCTAAGTAATAAGTTAACATAAGAAATATTTTACAGACCCAGAGATATGTTGCTATTAATAATTAATCAGAAATCACAATCAGAACAAGTTGTATAGTTCATTAATAATGTTTATTATACAGATGATAGATTATAGATATAGACCAAGATATAATAACACGTTTATAACACTGACAACACTGCAAGATACAACTATTATAAATGCATTAAAGACAATTCATATTCCTTCATATATAATATACAACATCACATAATCTTTAGATTTAAAATACAACATCTGGAACACACACACACACACACACACACACACACACACACACACACACACACACACACACACACACACACACACACACACACACACACACACACACACACACACACACACACACACACACACACACACACACACACACACACACACACACACACACACACACACCCTCCTGTGGGTCAGGGTGCAGCCAGATGCAGTGATCCCTACGATCACACACATCCACAACAACATCAAGAAAAGATCAACTAGCTCAATATATATACAATATAATATAATCTATATATATATATATATATATACAACATACTAATACAAATGATAAGGGAACATCTGCACCCTGTCAGGATCAAAAGTTCACTTCTAACATTTAAAACTTATTTTATATTATTATAATAATAATTATTGGGTATTTATATCTTATTTCCCATCATTTCTGTTTGTTGTTTCTGTAATCTCTCTGTCTGTCTTTGTGTTCTACTTTAAATATTTTCTCTGCATGAATGTGTCCCATCCCTTGTTTTAAAGCCAGTGTATACCAGGCTGTATTAAAGCCAGTGTATACCAGGCTGTATTAAAGCCAGTGTATACCAGGCTGTATTAAAGCCAGTGTATACCAGGCTGTATTAAAGCCAATGATGAAATGATCATATATGCATATTAAGTGTGTGTGTGAGCTGAAAGCTGCGCTCCTCTCCGTGTCCTCAGGTTCACAGCGACTACAGCAGCACAGAGCATCAGCAGCAGGACACTGAGCACTGAGCATCGCACTTTGAAGAAGGTGGAGTAAATCCCAAAGGGCTCCATGTACACTAACACAGTTCTGACTGTTGACAGACACTGGTTATCTCGGTCAGTAACTACACACCAGTACTCTCCTGCGTCTCCCACTGAGATATTAGAGATAACCAGGATACCTTTATTATAGTACCAGCTCACTCTGCTCATTCTCTGATCAAACGTTACACCAAAGATTCTTCCCTCTGTTCGGTTTGACTTGATAAACCAAAGATGGGCCGTACCCTCTCCCCTATCTGTGCATCTGAGAGTGACTTCTTCTCCCTCTGAGAAGAGCTCTACAGCAGGGGGGCCAAATTTGGGACACACCATCAGCACATAATGTTGCTCTCTCATAGAGTGATTTAACATCAGAGATGAAAACACCAGCGAGTAGTTTTGGTTTACTGAAGGATCAGTCTGGTTTAGTAGTTCTAGGTCAGTGGAGAACCCATTAGACCAACGTGGGGGCTGTTCATCAGTGGAGTCAGTGATAGTGCACGGCAACACAGCGGTCTCTCCCACTGAGCGGTAGATCATCTCCAACTGTAGTTCCAACCGTACAGTGTGACTGCTAACACACTGCTGTTGGTTCATCACCAGACAGTTGTACCGTGTAAAGTCTGTTGCTGTGAGGTTGGAAACACGAAGAGCTGATGTGTTTGTCACCACTTGGTATCTTCCTCTAACATTGTCCATCACTGATGTCGTATTGTCCCCAAAAACTCTGCTCCATGTTACCTGCTCATATCTAGAGTCCTGTTTGAGCCACTGGACATCCAGATTATCAGCTGCTCCCTCACATGGCAGGTCCACTGTTTCTCCAAGTCTCGCTGTGATAACTCTCAAACCTTTTGAAGTACAAACAGTAATAGTGATGTTGTTCTCATGCGTCACGTTGCCCTCAGTCCAACACTCCTCTCGGTACGGGCCGGAGTCTGAATGGGTCAGGTTGAGGATGGTGTAAGAAGAAGTTTCCACCGAGTTGTCAAGTCGTAGTTTCAGGTGTTCAGGTACTGAGGGCCTGTTGGACCAGAGGTCAGAGGTGTTCCACAGGACCAGCTTCTCCTCACCAACAGATCTGGAGATCAGGCAGGAGTTGGTGTTGTTGGGGAGGTTGAAGGTGTAAGAGGTCCATTCCTTTTGGATGATGATCAGTTCTTGTGCATGGATGTTGTTGATGAGAGCAAACAGCAGGAAGGAGAGCTCTGTGACTGCAGCCATTCTGCTCCGAGGTCGACAAATACTGACACCACTCAGCTCATATACTCTCTACACCAACCCTCATCAGCAGCTGATCTTTTCCTGTTTTTAACAAACATGACTTCTTTATCTCATCATCAGAGGAAAGTTTGCAGCATCTGCTCTCTATCCAGTAGTCAACATCCTTTACAACATCCTGACGTGTCTTCATACACATATCAGAGATAAGAGAGAAGGGGTGAGTGTGAGTGTGAGTGTGAAGACACGTCAACCTCTGTGGTTTGAGACTGGTGTAAAGGATGTTGACTACTGGATAGAGAGCTGATGATGCAAACTTTCCTCTGATGATGAGATAAAGAAGTCATGTTTGATAAAAACAGGAAAAGAGCAGCAGCTGATGAGAGCTGTCTCCAAAAGAAAGGTTATAATTCTGAATAAATTCTACATTAAAGAAAATGCAAAGTTTATAACATGAACCAATTGGGACATCAATGTATGATCTGGTAACATAATAAGTGAAGGTGACTTCTATCAGTACCCAGAGATGTATACAGTAGGAACGAAGTAGAACTACTTCACTACTGTACTTAAGTACTAAAAGGCTGTATCTGTACTCTACTGGAGTATTATTTTTTTCTCCTACTTCCACTTTTACTTCAGTACATATTTTCAATGAGTTTAATACTTTTACTCCGATACATTTTTTATGTGCTGCATCGTTACTCGTTACAATTATAAAAATGTTCTGAATCATTCCAGCCCCACATTATCACACCAGAGCGGTAGATAGAATAGAATAGAATAGAATATAATGCCATTTATTGTCATTATACACATGTACAACAAGATTAAAAGCAACTCCTTTCCAGTGTCAACAATGTAATAAAATAAGTAGTGCAAAAGAAGAAAAGTTGGACAATTCTGAGACGCTATGTACATTAGGGCTTTGACGCCGAACTTCGATATTCGAATATAATTCGAATATTAAAAAAAAAATTGATATTCAAACGAATATTAGGCAGCCCTTAATATTCGAATTTCGAACCTGTTATGGGCATTATTTTTTTGTAAATGTGTTTGCTTGTAAACCTTGTTTTCAATTCAGATTTCGAGGCTTTTTCACGCATTTCAAAATGTAACTAGACGTCGCGGCGACGCACGTCGCTCGGCCATGGCTTGGTAGCGCATTTCCCCCCCGACTCATTTCCTGGTTCTCCTTCTCCATAAACAACGTAAAATCAAGGAGAGGGTTAACTTCTCCTGGTTCTCCTTCTCTATAACAACATGAAATCAAGGAGAGGGTTAACTTCTCCTGCTCCAGATGTCCCACCGTGGTCAGAAAGAACAGAGGAGACACTTAGTTTCTCTCACTAAAATTATAGAGTCGCTACTCGCTCTGAAGCTACCGGTAATCACCGTCACTCTCTCACAACACACACACACACACACACACACACACACACACACGCGCGGCTCGACGCACACACCAGCGCAAAAGTATCCCATCAGACCACTTACGTAGGCTACGGTGAAATATCCGACCTTCCTGTTGAAAGCATATTGTTTGTGTTTAATCCAGGGTCTGACTTTTAATTTAAAAATAAAAACCAGTGGTGGCAGTGTGTTCTTCTTCTGACAACATCATTGCACGTCTACTGACTGATACACTGCCCCCTGGTGGACAGAACATAAGTTTGATACCAATATAAGCCTTACTGAAGGCATTTAATGGTCAAAATATTATTAATAAATATTTGAATATATTCGAATATTAATATTCATAAACAAACAAACTTCGAATATGATTTTTGGGCAAAAGTCAAAGCCCTAATGTACATATATAAAACATATAAAGATAGATATGGTTTTATATACAGTGTAAAGTAATGATATTGCACAGTAATGAAACTGTACAGAATTATCAATATTATCAAAAGTATTAAATATTAAATATTAATATTGGCCAGTAGGTGGGTAGAAGAAAGTCCGGGGGTTGGGGGTAGACTGTGAAGTGAAGTCAGTGCATGTGTGAGTTCTAAGTGGTTATGGCTTTTGGGAAGAAACTGTTGTTGAATGTGTTGGTCCTTGTTCTGATGCAGCTGTAGCTCCTCCCTGAGGGCAGCAGGTCTAACTGATCAGAGCAGGGTGGGAGCTGTCCTTGGTGATGTGTTCTGCTCTGCTGAGGCAGCAGGAGGTGTAGATGTCCATCAGGGAGGGGAGAGGGCAGCCAATGATCTTCCATGCTGCCTTTACTACCCTCTGAAGCCTCTCCCTGTCTGTCACGGTGCAGCTGCCGTACCATACTGTGATACAGTACGTTAGCAGGCTCTCCATGGACGAGTGGTAGAAGATCAGCAGCAGGTTGGAGTCCAGGTTGTGCTTCCTGAGAGTCCTGGAGTGCGGATTGGGCCACATTTTTCTGTCCGAGCCCGGCCCACGTCCGACAGGCATTAAGATATTTCTGTCTGAGCCCGACCCGAGCCCGACACAGTTAAAATAAATTTTTTTTCTCATACTAATAACACGTCTATATGTTTGTAGAAAGGCATTCGGAAATGTCAACAGATGAGTTGTATCAGCGCACACGGGGCAACAAGCGCACGTTAACACAGGCGCAAACCTACATAATAAGCTTTTTTAAATGTAAAAAGTTCAATGCCATATCACACTGATGTGACCGAGCCCGACCCGAACCCCAACATCATTTCTAAATATCTGTCCGAACCTGGCCCGCGGCTCAGTTCCCGTGTCTATCCACTAATATATATATATATATATATATATATATATATATATATATATATATATATATATATATATATATATATATATATATGCCGTCAATAGCACGCCAAACCTATAGGTGGCAGTGTAAAGGCATTTACACACCAACCATATGGCCGACCGTCAGCAGAAAAGCCAGTGTGACTGATCAGTCTCCCCGAGTTGGTCCAAAAAGTTCCTCAGAACACCGAAGAGACCAGACGTAATACGTCTTCATAACAGCAGACGGCGCTAATCTGTACTGTCACCCAAAATATGAAAACCAGCAGCTGATGATCTGGCTGCTGCTTCCAGATTTGGGATTTTTCGAACTGCCATTACTGGCGACTCATTCAGATTATGATCTCATATTGGACTAAAATAGTTCACTGAAACGTGTTTCTGAAAACATTTTAAGCGAGAAATAGGCCGTGCAGTTGCTGAATCTGTCTTCATTTCAGATCAACAAAGGTCAGTTTAAAAGATTTTCATCAGATTTTGAGAGACTCATCCGTTTGCCATTTCTGGGTGAGTCCCGACTACCCTGTCTCTGACTGTCCTGTCTCCGACTGTCCTGTCTCCGACTGCCCTGTCTCCGACTACCCTGTCTCCGACTGTCCTGTCTCCGACTGCCCTGTCTCCGACTGTCCTGTCTCCGACTGCCCTGTCTCTGACTGTCCTGTCTCCTACTGCCCTGTCTCCTACTGTCCTGTCTCTGACTGTCCTGTCTCTGACTGTCCTGTCTCCGACTGCCCTGTCTCCGACTGCCCTGTCTCTGACTGTCCTGTCTCTGATTGTCCTTTCTCTGACTGAGCACGTCAGGTCGGCCAAAATGAAGGCCGACAGCTCCTCCAACGGACGACGGCACGAACACACCGAACAGACTCGAGTCACTGACCTCGCCAGACTGTCCAACGGCCGATTATCAGCCCGGTGTGTAGCTGCTTTTACGAGAAGCTCAAGCCCACGTTAGCCAATCAGAATCCCGAAAATAGCAACAACCGCAACAAATCATTTCCTCTTTCTCTTTTGAACAAAGATGAAACCTCCATTTTTCTCAGTTTACATGCAAACGTGCAGACGAAGTTTTCCAAAATCTCCACTCTGGCCGGAGTTTTTAGAAAGAATCGTTTTCAGAGGAGAGTTCTCCGTTTGCGTTTTCAGAGGAGAGTTCTCCGTTTGCGTTTTCAGAGGAGAGTTCTCCGCTTGCGTTTTCAGAGGAGAGTTCTCCGTTTGCGTTTTCAGAGGAGAGTTCTCCACTTGCGTTTTCAGAGGAAAGTTCTCCGTTTGTGTTTTCAGAGGAAAGTTCTCCGTTTGCGTTTTCAGAGGAAAGTTCTCCGTTTGCGTTTTCAGAAGAGAGTTCTCCGTTTGCATGAAGGACACAAACGAAGGGAAATGTCTCCGTTTGTCAAAGTAACCATGTACGTGTAAACGGGGTAATAGTCTAGTTTCTTGTCTCTGTACTTACCTGTCAGCCCTGTTTACTGACGTGACGAACTGGAAGCTATCTGTCCTCACCTTCAGAATCATCTGCTATACCAATCAGCCACGCCAAGCACTGGATCATCGAGTCTGCAGCTGCACTGAGGAACACAGCCGAGACCCCAATCCATCTTCGGACCCAGCACCCTCCACTGCCAGCTCACTCTCATTGTCCAAATAAAATAATGTTCTTTACCACCGACTCCGGTCTGCGCCTGAGTTCTGTCCCCCATACCTGACAACCTCTCTGTCTGACAGAAATGTCCTGTTTTTATTTTCTTTGTGATCTTTGATTCTGCTTCTGTAAAGATACTTTAAGTACCATGAAGAGCAATATTTAAATGTGTGGTATTGGTGACTTGCAGCAGCTGTTAAGAGAGCTGACACACCGAGCCGATAATTGGCCGTCTGACAGTCTGGCGAGGTCGGTGACTCGAGTCTGTTCGGTGTGTTTCGTGCCGTCGTCCGTCGGAGGAGCCGTCGGCCTTCATTTTGGCCGACCTGACATGTTCAGTCGGAGACAGGACAGTAGGGACTCACCCAGAAATGACGAAAATCTTTTAAACTGATCTTTGTTGATCTGAAATGAAGACAGATTCAGCAACTGCACGGCCTATTTCTCTCTTAAAATGTTTTCAGAAACACGTTTCGGTGAACTATTTTAGTCCAATATGAGATCGTATTCTGAACGAGCCGCCATGACAGTCTGGCTGTGAATTTCCAGAGAAAAAAGACCCACGTTCGTCCAATCAGCTGCCGGTTTTCATTTTCTGGGAAACAATCATAAACTGTTAATGGAAACAATACAGAGCAGCGCCGCCTGCTGCTATGGAGACGTATTACGTTTCGCGCACGCGCAGAGCGTACGCTCCAGTTGGCGTCTCCTCAGTGTGTTTTGAGGCATTTTTTTGGACATCGGGGAGACTGATCAGTCCGACTGGCTTTACTGCCGACGGTCGGCCGTCTGGTTGGTGTGTAAGCACCTTAAAGTCAGTGTTTTTTTAGGCAGAATTTGGCTTCATGTAGAAAATATCAAAAGCCCAAAAATGATCAAAGTTATGAAATGTGAAAGTTCAGCAGGTTTTATTTAAAAGCAGTTAATGACAACAGAGTGAATACAAACACTGATGGACTGTATGTACAGTTATAAATAAATCATGTTTACATTCACACACACACAGACACACACACACACACACACACACACACACACACACACACACACATCACATCATCAGAAACAAACACAACAATATAGTTTCATAGACACAGTATCCATCAAAAGCTAAAGTTAGATATGGTTTATAATTATACCTAACAACCCGTCTGGGTCATTATTTATGAAAGTTATCAGTAGTTATGTGCAATAATGCAGGTTTTTCTTATTTTATGAGACAGATCGGCAGCAGAACTTTTTGTTCTATAAAAAGTAGTTTTTAAACTCTTAATTTAAATATTTTTTTCATAAGAATATATTAATTTACCGGCAGGCCAATCACTGAAAAGCTCGCTTTTTTTTTTTTTTTTAAATAACTCAAAAAAACTAAATCTTTGGTTTTTAAAAAGATAGATTCTTGTTTGACTGGCAGTGACGCACTGAAAATTGGCTTGGTTCCAGAAGTAAAACTGTTTATATCAGCATTTAATGAAACCAAAGGTGTAACTTTGGGTTCAGCATTGGGGGGGTTGAGATCTCTACTTTTGAGATTTTGATTTTGAGCATACCAAACATTATTTTCTGCATTCTGGTGAGTTTTTCTACAACAATTAGTGCATTTTCTGCGTCAACTTATGGTGCAAATGTATTTATTTATATAAAGGAAGTTATAATAGATTTTTGGGGAGGGGGTTGCACTGGCCAGTTTTGATTATTAGGGGGGTGTAGCTCCCCATCCCCCATGCAAATTACACCTATTAGTGAGGGGTCAGCCCAATGGTCCCACAGCCCTATGTTCCCACAGCCCAATGGTCCCACAGCCCAATGGTCCCACAGCCCTATGTTCCCACAGCCCAATGGTCCCACAGCCCAATGGTCCCACAGCCCAATGGTCCCACAGCCCTATGTTCCCACAGCCCTATGATCCCATAGCCCTATGTTCCCACAGCCCTATGATCCCATAGCCCTATGTTCCCATAGCCCAATGTTCCCACAGCCCTATGTTCCCACAGCCCTATGATCCCATAGCCCTATGTTCCCACAGCCCAATGGTCCCACAGCCCTATGTTCCCACAGCCCTATGTTCCCACAGCCCTTTGTTTCCACATTTCTAAGATTTTTCTTAAAATTAGGCCCTATGTTAGGGTTAGGGTTACATTCCATCTGTAGTCCATTGCTACTGGTTAATAGGTTGGGTGTAATTGGCTACCAAATTGGGAGAAAGGGGGATAAAATCTGATACAAATGTATGAAAAAGTTAATGTGGGAACATAGGTCCTAATTTTGAAAAAAATCTTACAAATGTGGGAACATAGGGCTTAAATTTCAGTGAAAAAAAAAAATTCTTAGAAATGTGGGAACATAGGCACGCTCCCATTAGTGAAACGTCAATGGAGGTATCGAATGGGGGAAAACACTTCCGGAACCAGAGACCTTAAAGAAGTGTCACTGTTGAGCTGTATAATCATAATTTTTGAACCCGTTTGGAACTGTTCTGGATGCCCAATCATACGGGTTCTTCTTTTGTTGGATCAGAAACTTGGGCGGCCCTCAGGCCTCCTCGATGGGCGGGCTGTTGAAGCAGCCACTGGGGATGGCCCGCAGAATGTCCTCTAGGTTAGCGATGTCTGCCAGGATCATGGTGATGTCCTGGTCCATGGTGGCCAGCCGGCGGCGATGGGCCGCCTCCTGTGCCTCCATGTCCTGGAGCCGGGGCCTCAAACGGCCCTCCACGTCCCTCTGAGCGCCGGCCACAGAGTCCTCCAGCTGCTTCAGCTGCTTCTCATCCACAGTGCCGCCATTCTGGTCTGAGAAGAAGAAGAACACAGAGGGTTTAACAACATACTGCTGTAATGTAACGTCAGTTTGTGTGACAACATTATGGAAAGGATCCCTACAGAGATAGACCTTTTTGTTAAAGAGTAAGATCCTTTTAGTTTAACATGAAACAGCCCTGAAATCACCATCACCAAACCCACCAGACTCCATGTAAATAATCAGGACTTTTATCATCGTAAAACACACTTCATTCAAAGTGGACAGAAACAAAATAAAACTACCAAAAGCCGTCTGGTTCATGTTTCCACTGTTCCAACAATCACCACTCTGGTTTGGTTGAAATAAACCCTTAATTCACCCATTTACATGTGGAAATATGCTGGCTCTATACATGCTAAAAGTCCTGATTATTTACATGGAGTCTGGTGGAAATATGCTGGCTCTACATGCGCTAAAAGTAGTGATTATTTACATGGAGTCTGGTGGAAATATGCTGGCTCTATACACGCTAAAAGTCCTGATTATTTACATGGAGTCTGGTGGAAATATGCTGGCTCTATACACGCTAAAAGTCCTGATTATTTACATGGAGTCTGGTGGAAATATGCTGGCTCTATACACGCTAAAAGTCCTGATTATTTACATGGAGTCTGGTGGAAATATGCTGGCTCTATACACGCTAAAAGTCCTGATTATTTACATGGAGTCTGGTGGAAATATGCTGGCTCTATACACGCTAAAAGTCCTGATTATTTACATGGAGTCTGGTGGAAATATGCTGGCTCTATACACGCTAAAAGTCCTGATTATTTACATGGAGTCTGGTGGAAATATGCTGGCTCTATACACGCTAAAAGTCCTGATTATTTACATGGAGTCTGGTGGGTTTGGTGATGGTGATTTCGGGGCTGTTTAATGTTAAACTAAAAGGATCTTACTCTTTAACTAAAAGGTCTATCTCTGTAGGGATCCTTTCATAATGTTGACAGACACTTAGAATAATAATCTGAGTCTGTCAGCAGCAACAGCAGAACTTTTAGTGGACTCTGACTGATGCTGAACATTAGTCCTGTAGGGTTACATTACAGCCCGGAAAATAAAGAGTGTAGGTTGTAAAATAACCCTTTAACGTGAAGTAAAACCAGAGGAACGTACTCATGTTAGCCAGCAGACTGCTGATGTCTCGCAGTGTTTTTCCCACAGCGTCTCGGGTCTGTTTGGCGTTGTTGAAAGCTCCCGTCGCTCCAACGGCCGCCTGCAGAGACAAACATTAACTTCATTTACGTTTTGTCTGACAGTTGGTGACTCTTTCTCCTCCGACAGGTTATCTGTCTGCATGGATACTTATAGAGTTGGAAGAAGTATTCAGATCCTTTACTGCAGTAGAAGTACTAATACCACACCGTAAAACTACTCTGTTATGTTACCACACACACACACACACACACACACACAAACACAGGTTTGTGGCACTATCTTTGTGGGGGACCCGTCATTGACATAATGCATTCCCTAGCCCCTTACCCTAACCTTAACCATCACAACTAAATGCCTAACCTTAACCCTTACCCTCACCCTAACCATAACCTAATTCTAACCCTAATCCTAAAACCAAGTCTTAACCCTCAAACAGACCTTTAACCTTGTGGGGTCCAGCATTTTGGGCCCCACAAGGCTGTCGGGACCCCACAAGTATACTGGACTCCCGGTTTTTGGACCCCACAAATATAGTTAAACAAGGACAGACAGACAGACACACACACACACACACACAGACACACACACACACACACACACACACACACACACACACACACGTTGTGTGTTTAATGGTCTAATCATCTCAGCTGGACTTGTAGCCGTTATATTGTCGGCTAGTTTACTTTAGAACCAAACATCATATTTTATAAACTATGTGTGTTTTGTGTGCAGTAATCGTAATGTGTAAAGTAACTAGTAACTAAAGCTGTAACAGATGAATGTAGTGGAGTAACTAAAGTAACTAGTAACTAAAGCTGTAACAGATGAATGTAGTGGAGTAACTAAAGTAACTAGTAACTAAAGCTGTAACAGATAAATGTAGCGGAGTAACTAAAGTAACTAGTAACTAAAGCTGTAACAGATGAATGTAGCGGAGTAACTAAAGTAACTAGTAACTAAAGCTGTAACAGATGAATGTAGTGGAGTATAAAGTACAATATTTCTCTCTGAAATGTAGCGGAGTAGAAGTAGAAAGTGGCATGAAAAGAAAAGACTCAAGTAAAGTACAAGTACCTCAACATTTGGACTGGAGTACAGTACTGGAGTAAATGTACTTAGTTACTTTACCTGTTCGGCGTTGGTCTTCAGCGTCTTTCCAGCGTCCAGCTCGGAGGCCAGGTCTGCAGCTGTGTCCATTGCTGCCGTCTTCAGAGCCTTTGCGTCGTTGTTCAGTTTGGTGGCGTCCTTCAGCAGATCGGCATGAGACGGCAAAGATCCAATGGTTCCCTGAAGAACACAGAGGGGAGGTTTCAGACAGGGATGCACCGAATCCAGGATTGGGCTTCAGATTGGGCTGAATATTGGGCTTTTTGACGGGGTTCGGTTTCTGCTGAACCTTAGAATTTTTCCCCAGCGAACCGAACCCTACGCTTGCACTACGCACGCTACGCTGGTCGCCGTAATGACGGCGCCGTTGATTACAGGAAGGTGTTTACGTAGGTGGAGCGTTCAATGCAGTAGGCTGTGAGAAAGTGGAAATGGAACTGGTGAGCAGAAAAAGTGTAGTTTGGTAGTACTTTCAGTCAAAAGAAGGCCATTCAAGTCCAGCTACATGTTCAATCTGCAATGCTGATTAGTCTGGTGGTGGCGAGGACCCTAAACTATACACAACATCACCGCTGTTACAACATCTGGTATCAAACATCTGGAAGAATACGAGTTGTGATGAAGGAATCTACAGACAGCAGCCAGAATGCAGCAACTTCAGGTACGGCAAAGGAAGGACAGTCACTGTTTACTTCATTAATGAGTTTACTGAGTTCATGGACTGAGGATGGGACGAGGATTCAGTATTCGGTTTCGGATTCTGCAGAATCTTAGCCAGTGGATTCGGTATTCGGCGGAACCCCAGAAATCTGGATTTGGTGCATGACTATTTTCAGATGGACCTTTTCAGTTTAACCTAAGCAATATTAAAGGGTAACTTTGGTTTTTTTCAACCTGGACTTTATGTTCCCATGTTTTTGTGTCTAAGTGACTGATGGGAACAACAGACTTTGACGTTGGTCCAGTACTAGGCAACAATGTAACAGTATTGGGCAATTGTGCACCTTCTTTACGTCCACAAAAGTGCTGTTTTTGCCACTGACAGGCTCACATTATTATTCTCTGTCTGACAACATTATGTAAAAGGATCCCTACAGAGATAGACCTTTCTGATAAGGAGTAAGATCCTTTTTATAAACATAATTGCGTTCGCTAAACCCACCAGACTCCATGTAAATAAACAGTAATTTTAGCATCTTAAAACACACTTCATTCAAAGTGGACAGAAATTAAATAAAAATATATAAAGTCATTTTGGTTTGTCTTTCCACTTTACCAACAATCACAACTCTAGTTTTGGGTTACATTACATCCCGTTCTGCAGATGCTGATCACAGCTGTCTCGCTTAAATACTGGACCAGTTTCAAAGATTTTTGTTCCCATCAGTTACTTACACACAAAAACATAGGAAAACAGGGTCCAGGTAATTACCAGTCCTTCCAGAAAAATGCAAAGTTTTTTTGTGATTGTTGCGGGCAAAAATCCTTGATTATGCGGCACGTTTTCTTAAAAAATGCGATGGAATATGCGGGATATTTATGCAATTTTATGCGATGAAATTGCGGGAACTTGCAAAAACTGAGGTTTCATCGTGGCTTCATCGCGGGGTTTGCAGCTTTTCAATGATGTTCACGTCACATTATTACGTCACTTCATAACGTTCCCATGGCAACAGGGGAAAACGGCTGCTCTTGTGTGAAGTGTGAACATTTTTCAACTTTCTGCTAAGATATATGTGTGACTTTTTTGCAACGAAAATGCGGGGATTATTAAATCATGCAAGCCCCGCATATTTTGCGCGGAAATCGGCAATTTATGCGGCGAAAGTGCGGCGTATTTGAAAAAATGCGGCTCCCGCATAAATATGTGGACTTTGGCTGATTATGCATTGAATTATGCGATCGCATAATCACGTTTTTCTGGAGGGACTGAATTACCCTTTAACTGCCTTCCAGCTGTAAGCACAAAACTACTGTGTGAATTGAAACTTAAAAGTTCTCAGGTGATTGGCTGTTACCTCCAGACCATTGACCAGGTTCTCCAGCACGTTGATGGTTCCCAGCGCTGCGTCGTAATCTCCAGACACGTCTCCCAGGACGGAGATCGTCTCAGCGTTGCTGTCCACGGCCCGCTGGATGACGGTGCTGATGCCGGGGAGACGCTTGATGGCGGCATCGGCCAGAGCTTTACCGCCGTCGATCTGCTGGTCGAACCCTGCGGAGGAAGACCAGGAAGAGTCACATTCTGTCTGTCTGTCCGACTGTCTGGCTCTCTCTCTATCTCTCTGTCTGTCTCTCTGTCTGTCTGGCTATCTGTCTGTCTCTCTGTCTGTCTCTCTGTCTGTCTCTCTGTCTGTCTGGCTATCTGTCTGTCTCTCTGTCTATCTGTCTGTCCGTCTGTCCGAATGTCTGGCTCTCTGTCTGTCTATCTGTCTGTCTCTCTGTCTCTCTGTCTCTCTGTCTGTCCGTCTGTCCGACTGTCTGGCTCTCTCTCTATCTCTCTGTCTGTCTGGCTATCTGTCTGTCTCTCTGTCTGTCCGTCTGTTCGAATGTCTGGCTCTCTCTCTGTCTCTCTGTCTGTCTCTCTGTCTGTCTGGCTATCTGTCTGTCTCTCTGTCTCTCTGTCTGTCCATCTGTCCAAATGTCTGGCTCTCTCTCTGTCTCTCTGTCTGTCTCTCTGTCTGTCTGGCTATCTGTCTGTCTCTGTCTCTCTGTCTATCTGTCTGTCCGTCTGTCCGAATGTCTGGCTCTCTCTCTGTCTCTCTGTCTGTCTATCTGTCTGTCTCTCTGCCTGTCTGTCTGTCTGTCTGTCCGAATGTCTGGCTTTCTCTCTGTCTCTCTGTCTGTGCCTGTCTGTCTGTCTCTCTGTCCGGCTATCTGTCTTCTTTCTTTCTGTCTGTCCGTCCGTCTGTATGTCTGTGAGTCTGTCCATCTCTCTGTCAGTGAGTCTGTCTGTCCGCCTTGTCCATCCGTCCGTCTGTATGTCTGGGAGTCTGTCTGTCTTTCTGTCTTCTTTCCATCTGTCTCTGTCTGTCTGTCTGTGTGTCTGTCTGCCTTGTCCATCCGACTGTCTGTCTGTCTTCTTTCTTTCCATCTGTCTGTCTGTCTGTCTGTCTGTCTGTCTGTCTGTCTGTCTGTCCAGCTTGTCCGTCTGTCTGTCTGTCTGTCCACCTTGTCTGTCCGGTCGGTCTGTCTGTCTGTCTACCTCTCAGGGTGTTCAGGGCATCGTCCAGCTCGTTGGTGTTGCTGTTGATGCGTCGCAGAGCGTCCTCTGTGTCGCCCTTGGCGATGTTGACTCTGTCGGACAGCTTGTCGAACTCCTGCAGAGAGAAACCAGATTGGACATCAACATATTGTCTTGCATTGCACCACTAATGCATTCTGGGATGGGAGAAAGACCAAGCATGCCTGCCTTGTTGCACCATCCAAATATTCTTCAAAACTTGAAATTTGTTCAGCATGTAGCTTGTTAGTTCAACGTTTAAGAGAACAGAGTTTAAGAACGGAAACACACAGAGAGTGGAAGACGATCGACATCGCACCAGATGTTCTGCTCCAAAAGCTCCAAAGTTAGGCTAAACTTTGACAAGAGAAAAACTGGCAAGGCCATTTCGGATTTGTTAAATGTAAAAACATGGTTTGGGGTCCTTTGATCCTTAAGTACCTTTTGGGCGGTCTTGCCCTTGTCCAGCAGTTCCTCGGTGGCGGCCTTGTCTCGCTGCACGCCGTCCTGCAGCGCCCCGATGCCAGAGATGTCTGTGTCCACCGACTTCTTCAAGTCGTCCAACCTGGAAACCATGGCGTCCACCTGCCCCTGAGCATGATGGGAGAACAGAATGAGTATTCACTCAGGAATGCTTCCTCAGGACGACTTGTTTTCTAAAGACGGACTTACACACTTTGGCGTCTAACAGCAGCAATTACCTTCAGGGATGACGGGATGCTTCGCTCCATGTTGGCGATGTCTTTCAGCATGCCATCGGCCATCTTGCTCTCGTTTCCGGCCTCAGTGCTCAGCCGGGTGGCCTGGTTCTCCAAACCCTTCACCGCGGCTGAATTCTCATCATACCTGAGTAACATTGTAAAGTTACTAGCTAACTTGGCCAGTGATGAAGAAGCAAATAACACTGCGTCTGTTTAAATCGGCTGCACAAACGATATAAGTCTGTAATGCCAGATCAGTCTCTTTTCCGCCAAGAAATTTGGGCGGTTTTGTGTATGTTTGGCTTGGAAAAGTAATCTTTATCTGACAATACTGCTTGTAGTTCTGATCCTACATTTCCCATGAACACATTAAAAATGTAGCATTAAAAAGGGGTTGTTCTCGACATTCAGAACAAAAATATAGCAGCAAACAGCTACTTGCTATGTAGAGATATACTGTGGTGGCATAATGGCGTCCTGAGCGGATAATTAAGTCAGAGTTTTGATGTGCATGTGGCCATGAAGAAAACGTAGGTATTTCACGTATTGGGGAGCGGTCTGTGAGAGCTGTGCGATGGCAATCACAGTCTGCTATTTCTTCCAGCATTTTGAGTTACAAGGTTGTTGTTGTTAACTAAATCAGGAACTGCCGGTGCAGCGCTGTTTTCTACCTCTTTGTTTGGGCTTTTATTCCCTAAAATGTTTTGCACTGGTCACAGGGTACATTATTGACAGACGTTTGAGTACCACTGGTTTAGAGCATCAACACAGATTTATGATCGTCCCATTGGACAATGAACTACCTACTTACTACCCTCCTAAAGTTGTTCTGTAAACACTGGACTGGACTTTTTGTCGATGACTACATTTACATGCACATAAAATTCCGGGTTTTGCCCTTATTCTGAAAAGACAATATTCCTCTAAGCTGTTTCCATGGCTAATGAAAGACAATATTTCTCTAATATTCCCGTTTACATGCAGCGTACAAAATAAGTTTTTCACCAGTAGGACTTCCTGGAGCAAACACAGCGTCCCTCTTTTATTCATTCAACCAGCTTCTTGAAAAGGTCGGCTTATATCCAAAAAGTTGTTGGCATCCAAGTCTTTCATAATGTTCAAAAGTAGCAGTGTTTCTCCTTCTTATCAGGTCTGCAACCCTGCAAACTGTCGGCTGGTTGGTTTGTGTATTACAACCATAGCAACGCCGAGAGGCGTGAAGCGTAAACAGACGAGAGGCCGTAAACTGTCAGAAACTGCAGGAAAAGCCCTGATTGAGACGCATATTCTGAATGCGCTGTATACATGTCCAAAGAATGCTTCTAAAACCTGAATAATACCAGAATATCACACGTCTTAATCGGAAAATGCTTAATTCGGGAAAAGGCCTTTTTCGGAATCTGCTGTTTACATGAGCTCTATCAAATTAGGATTATTGTTACATTCAGAATAATAGTGGAATATTAATGTGCACGTAAAGATACTCAATGAAACCTATGTTATAACAGTAAAAGGACAAAGGAATGAGACCATTTAACCCATTATCCTCAAGCTGACAGAAGAGACTCACATGGTTTTCAGATCTCCGATCAGCTCTTTGACTTTGTTCTCTCTGTTCATGAGAGTTCGGACCAGGACCAGACTCTTCTCAGAGTCGCTCAGAGCTTCGTTGGCGCTTCGCTCCACGGCGTCTGCCTTCGTCTCATGTCTGCAGGACGGACACACAGGAAGTGATAAAGACACAAACATCTTCTTTCAATCGCATCAGACTTAAAAACTCTTTCATACATCAATTTATCCTATTGTTAAACCAGCTACATTAAAGCAGCCATATTCTGCTCATTTTCAGGTTCATAATTGTATTTTAAGGTTGTACCAGAATAGGTTTACATGGTTTAATTTTCTAAAAACACCATATTTTTGTTGTACTGCAGTGCTCTCTCTCACTGCTGCAGATCCTCTTTTCAGCTGGTCTCTGTTTTAGCTACAGAGTGAGACCTCTTTTCTTCTTCTTCTTCTGTACTATCTTGGATTGCACTCGCACATGCCCAGTAGCTCAGATGTAGATCATGTCAGCTAGCTAGCTCCATAGACAGTAAAAGAAAGGCTGTTTCTACAACTTCAGTCAGTTACAAGGCAGGATTAGCTGGGAGACTTCTAAATGAGGGCGCACATGGAAGTAGTTCTTTTGTAGATTATGGTGAACTTGTGTGTGTTGTAGCAGTGCTTTGCTATTGTGAACGAGGTAGCATGCTAGCGTTAGCATTAGCATGCTAACGCTACGAGCTAATGGTTGCGGTTAGCCTGCTTGTTTCGGCTTGTGACGTCACAAGCCGTGCCGATTTTGAACAGCTCACCCAGAGACTGAAGGCAGGACACATTCAGAAACCGTATCTCACTCTAAACACCATGGATGGATTTTTTTCAAAGTTTGTATGTGTGTGGAAGCACCAGAGACAAAAATAACTCCCCAAATCCCAGAAAAAGTGATTTTTTCATAATATGGGCACTTTAAATCCAATGCAATATTTATTCAGGGTTACAAGACTCCAAGACCTTGTCTGTGTGTATGTTCATGTCATTTTCTGTTGTTATACACGTATGCTTTGTTTCCTTAGTTGGATGTTAATGTCATTTGTGGTAATGTTTCATGTATGTTTTTGGTGTTATTCATCTATGTCTATGTCCACTTTTTCATATGAGCTACCCAGGGATGCAAAAAGAATTTCAGCCCTGACTGACCATAAAATCGTATTGTATCTGATATGGTAAATATAAGCTCTTCTTATCTTCTCAACAGATAAATAAATAAATATGACGGACTTACTTATCCATGGAAGGGTTAGAATCAAGGGCAACTGGACTTTGGTTAAAATGTGCTTCAAAGATGGGAAACATGAGAAACAGGGTCCAAGTTGAAATAAAAACAAAGTTAATCTATAACCAAGTCCATTTGCTCTTGATTGTAAGCCTTCCTTTGGTAACTATGATCTGGATGAGTGTGAACGTTTGGCTTACTTATCCAAGGAAGGGTTAAAATCAAAGGCGATTGGACTTTGGTTAAAGATGCTTCGAAGACACTTTGTCCCTCATTTACTGACTTTTCAGTTTAGAACTTCAGGGAATGAGAGATGAAACATCTTCGAAGCACCTTTTAAGCATAATTTTGGTTGCTCCCATCAGTCACTTAGACACAAAACATGGGAAAATAGGGCCCAGGTTGAAACACAAACGAAGTTAATCTATAACCAAGTCCATTTGCTCTTGAGTTTAACCCCTTCCTTGGGTAAATATGATCTGGATGACTGCCAAGGTTTGCAGACGATGCACTTACGTATCAGCCAGACTGGTAGCTGTCTGCACCAGAGAGGAGAGCAGGTTTGAACTCAGCGGAGCATCTCCGAGAGGAATCTCCTGAAAGGAAGGAAGAGACAAAATGGCTGTTAGATTAAAAGTAAACCTGCCAATCAGCATTAACCGTTGCTCCTTCTTTTCATGACATATTAGCATACAATCATCTACTTCATACTTATTCCACACGTAGCTCTTGCCCTTAGACCTCCAATCTCAGTTTAGTACTCTATTCACCTGTCTCATTTAGTACTGTTAAATGTCACTGGAGTTGGTTTTCCCTCTTCATTTGGGCAGGAGTGAATGCAGCAACCGCACCCTGAGATGCTCCAAAAGCAACCAAACAAACATACCGTTATGCTTTTAAATAAACTACGAAGCTATTTATTTGTGGTGAGAACGTGATCCGACCTCAAACAGACCCAACTGCGGTTAAAACTGCATTTTTGGACAAAACCAGCTGCCGTTGTCAGCTGCGATGCTTTGCATTATGGGATGTGAACAAGTTTACACTTTAGCAAGACAGCCACATGGCAACTCGCAGACAAACCTGGAGTTGTAAGACGGTGCCCTCAGAGAAATTTGGTCATATTAGGTCCCAACTTTCCAAAACACACAAGAACGAAGAAATCTTTGCAGTTTTTAGCCAACAGCTCAGGGAAAGGATGTTTCTGCTTTACCCTTGTCTCGGTCTCAACCCCTCAAAGTCAAGGTCTTGTCTCGGTCTCAACCCCTCAAAGTCTTGGACTTGTTTCGGTCTCAATCCCTCAAAGTCTTGGACTTGTTTCGGTCTCAACCCCTCAAAGTCTCGGTCTTGTCTCGGTCTCAACCCCTTAAAGTCTCCTTCTTGTATCGGATCTCAACCCCTCAAAGTCTCGGTCTTGTCTCGGTCTCAACTCCTCAAAGTCTCGGTCTTGTCTTAGTCTCAACCCCTCAAAGTCTCTGCCTTGTCTTAGTCTCAACCCCTTAAAGTCAAGGTCTTGTCTTGGTCTCAACCCCTCAAAGTCTCGGTCTTGTCTTAGTCTCAACCCCTCAAAGTCTTGGTCTTGTCTTGGTCTCAACCCCTCAAAGTCTCCTTCTTGTATCGGATCTCAACCCCTCAAAGTCTCGGTCTTGTCTTGGTCTCAACCCCTTAAAGTCAAGGTCTTGTCTCGGTCTCAACCCCTCAAAGTCTCGGTCTTGTCTCGGTCTCAACCCCTCAAAGTCTTGGTCTTGTCTTGGTCTCAACCCCTCAAAGTCTCCTTCTTGTATCGGATCTCAACCCCTCAAAGTCTCGGTCTTGTCTTAGTCTCAACCCCTCAAAGTCTCGGTCTTGTCTTGGTCTCAACCCCTCAAAGTCTCCTTCTTGTATCGGATCTCAACCCCTCAAAGTCTCGGTCTTGTCTCGGTCTCAACTCCTCAAAGTCTCGGTCTTGTCTTAGTCTCAACCCCTTAAAGTCAAGGTCTTGTTTCGGTCTCAACCCCTCAAAGTCTCGGTCTTGTCTCGGTCTCAACCCCTCAAAGTCTCGGTCTTGTCTTAGTCTCAACCCCTCAAAGTCTCGGTCTTGTCTTGGTCTCAACCCCTCAAAGTCTCCTTCTTGTATCGGATCTCAACCCCTCAAAGTCTCGGTCTTGTCTTAGTCTCAACCCCTCAAAGTCTCGGTCTTGTCTTGGTCTCAACCCCTCAAAGTCTCCTTCTTGTATCGGATCTCAACCCCTCAAAGTCTCGGTCTTGTCTCGGTCTCAACTCCTCAAAGTCTCGGTCTTGTCTCGGTTTCAATCCCTCAAAGTCTTGTTCTTGTCTCAGTCTCGACACACTCTGGTCTTGGTGATGACTTGGTCTTGGTTTATGTAACTATATCTTTTTGGGTACATTACTTTTTACAACACCGGTCTTGGGAAATTGTACTGTTCCTCAGAATCAGAAATTAATTTGGAGTTCGACATGTTTATGTATTTGCTCTTACGGCTAATCTGAGTTGGGCCTTGGCCTCGTTTAGGTCGCGTCTCATCTCCTCCATCAGACTCTGAACCTCCGCCACCTTCGCCCTGTATGTCTGCTGTCGGCGTTTGATGGCGTCCGCTGTGTCGGCGATGTTCTGGATGTCCTGCTCCTCGGCCAGCTGACTCCTGCTGATGGAAGCCAGGCGGCCCTGCAGATTCTTCTCTGATCCTATTGGACAAGGGCACACGGGATGTCATTAGTATGGCATTTACTGCAGTAAAATATAAAATATTTTTTTCTTGGATGGTGTAAACGTTGCCGTACCTGTGAGCATCTCGGCCTCATACTGCAGGTCGTCCACCAGCTCCTCGGTTGCTCTCAGAGCCGCCTCCATCTCAGCGCTGTCGGCTGGTTTCAAACCTCCATCCATGTCGGAGAACAGAATCTCCAGCTCCTTCAGTTTGGCAGCGTACGCCTCCATCTGAAACACACAGTTCAACAAACCCATTCAGAGAATCTCCCTCTGGTTAAATAATGTCACAGTCACAGTTGAGGTTCAGAATATCTTTTAGTTAAAGAGTTATGTCCTGTACCCACCAGACTCCATGTAAATAATCAGGACTTTTAGCTTGTATAGAGCCAGCATATTTCCACCAGACTCCATGTAAATAATTAGGACTTTTAGCGTGTATAGAGCCAGCATATTTCCACCAGACTCCATGTAAATAATCAGGACTTTTAGCGTGTATAGAGCCAGCATATTTCCACCAGACTCCATGTAAATAATCAGTACTTTTAGTGTGTATAGAGCCAGCATATTTCCACATGTAAATGGGTGAATTAAGGGCTTATTTCAACCAAGACGGCTTTTGGTAGTTTTATTTAGTTTCTGTCCACTTTGAATTATGTGTGTTTTATGCTGATAAAAGTCCTGATTATTTACATGGAGTCTGGTGGGTTTGGTGATGGTGATTTCGGGGCTGTTTGATGTTAAACTAAAAGGATCTTACTCTTTAACTAAAAAGTCTATCTCTGTAGGGATCCTTTCATAATGTTGTCAGACACTTAGAATAATAATCTGAGTCTGTCAGCAGCAACAACAGAACTTTTAGTTGACGCTGACTGATGCTGAACATTTTCTTCATACAGATAAAAACATGCAGCAGAGTTTCGGTACCTTTTTCTTGATGGGGCTGAAACAGGCGGGACAGTTGGACCTCTGGCACTTCAGACCCTCGAAGCCCGGTCTGCACCGGCAACGACCCGCATCGTCACACTGTCTGGACTCAGAGCCCAAAACGTCACAGCCGCACGCTACGCAATAAAAACAAGACAGGAAACAGACCTTAATATTCACAATCACAAGCAGCTTTCATGGCCAGGTTAGTGTGAACACAAAGAGGGAATTTGATTCTACTAACACAGAAATAGACGCATATATACAGCTAAAAACATAACAAAACAAGTTTCACAGAGTTTAACTCGCTCTACATAATATTATCGAGACTTTCCTCTCCCGAAAACACCCACATAGATCGTTTTGGTCGGCTTTTAAGGTTTTTGTTGCCTTTTTCAACATATTTGTCGTTTTTTTAAACGTATTTTTTCTCAGAAATTTGTGACTTTAATCTCCAGGAATATCCAAGTTGGTTTTCTCATGAAATTTTGACATTTTTTTTTCAGAAAATTTCCTGTTGTCATTTTCAACATCTTTTTCGTTTTAAATTATTTAAAATAAATGTGTTTTTGTGAACAAAATATGACATTTTTTCTAAAAATATTAAGACTTTTTTTTTTTTTTTTTCTTGAAATTTCACAATTACGGATTCTTTTTACAGCCAATTTGGCAACAGCTGACATTTTGCATATTTGCATATAGCAACAAATTGTTAATTCAGAACAAATAAATTCAGATACATGTTTTGCAAAGTAAAATATTTCAAAATAAAATATTCAGTAGTTGTTAAAATTAAAATGCTTATGTCTCATCTAAGAAATCTTAACTAATCTTAACTTAATTTATATTTCTGTGTCTGTGAAATGTCAAAGACGAACCCCTGCAGATACAATAAATGAAAATGAGTTTGTATGTATTTACGTTTGCAGGCGTCTGCGGCGTGTCCGTGGTAGAAACCTGGCTGACATTCCTCGCAGCTCCGCCCCGCTGTGTTGTTCCGACACTTGAGACATTCTCCGCTGCGGCGGTCGCAGCTTCCCGCCACTCTGACGTCGATGTGGCCGTTACAGCGGCAGGGTCGGCAGGGCCGCTGCACGCCGCCACTTCCTGATGGGTTTCCATGGTAACCCTCCTGACACACGTCACAGCGAGGACCTGAAGGGACGGACAGACACAAGAGTTTTTTTGTGATTGTTGCGTGCAAAAATCCTTGATTACGCGGCACCTTTTCTTAAAAAATGCGACGTAATATGCGGGATATTTATGCAATTTTATGCGATGAAATTGCAGGAACTTGCAAAAACTGCGGTTTCATCGTGGCTTCATCGCGGGGTTTGCAGCTTTTCGATGATGTTCACGTCGCGTTATTACATCACTTCATAACGTTCCCATGGCAACAGGGGAAAATGGCTGCTCTTGTGTGAAGTAAACGCAACATTTTTCAACTTTCTGCTAAGATATATGGGACTTTTTTGCAACGAAAATGTGGGGATTATGAAATCATGCAAGCCCCGCATATTTTGCACGGAAATCTGCAATTTATGTGGCGAAAGTGTGGCGTATTTGAAAAAATGCGGCTCCCCGCATATATATGCAGACTTTGGCTGATTATGTATTGAATTATGCGATCGCATAATCACGTTTTTCTGGAGGGACTGGTTTGTTGTCACGATTGTGGGTTTTCTGTTGTAGTTTTATCCTGTTTTATTTTGTAGTCTCTCTGCTCTCCCATGTGTTGTCTTGTTTTACTTCCTGTCTTCTGCTTTCCCGCCTGTGTGATTACCTGTCCCCGCCGCTATGTGTTGCACCTGACCATGAAGTTTAGCCGACCGGCCGTTACAGTTTTGTTTATCTGACAAAAGGAGACTGTCATCAACAAAGACACGTACCGGTGGCTCCGGTTGGGCAGCGGTCACATCGTGGCTCCAGAGAGCCGGCGGCAATCGAGCAGGACTCTCCGTCCGGACAGGGACACTTCACGCAGCTGCGCGGCTGCCAGGGGTCCCGGTAAAAACCTTCTGCGCAGCTGGGCTCCCCGGGCGTCTCGTCTCCAGAGTAACAGTCTCCGGTCTGCGGGTCGCAGCTTCCTCCTCTGCAGCTGCAGCGCTCGCAGACGCTGAAGGCACCGTCGGCCGGCGTCCGCCGTCTGAAGCCCGCTGAGCACCGCTCGCAGAACTCACCCTCGTAACCCGGCGGGCAGCGGCAGGTCTGAACCCAGCTGGCCGGGACGCCGGCGCCCCCACGCCGTGCCGACACCAGCTGCACATTGTCAAGGTAACCACGGCCTGAAAAAGACACAACAGTTTAGTCAATCATCCTCCAAATATTCAGCAAATATTTCTTAGTGTTGTGGCTGGTTAGCTCAGTTGGTAGAGCGGGCGCACATATGTAGAGGTTTATTCCTCGATGCAGAAGGTCCAGGGTTTCTTCCCCCCTCTCTCTCCCCTTTCATATCTCAGCTTTACTATCCATTAAAGGCGGAAATGCCCAAAAATAATTTTTTTTTTCTCGTAAATTTGTGACTTTAAACTCAGAGAACATCGAGGTTTTTTGTTAAAATGTGTAAGTTTTTTCTTGCAAATGAATGACTTTATAACATCAGAGAATATATATATTTATATATGTCAATCATCCTCCAAATATTTAGCAAATATATTAGATAAGATAAGATATGGATCCTTGACCAAAAAACGCAATTTTACAAATACAAAAAGTATTTTCTCGTAAAATCTCAACAAAAATAAAAAGAAATAAAAAAAATGTGTGACTTTAATCTCAGAGAATATCCAAGTTTTTTTCTCTTGTAAATTTGTGATTTATTTCCCGTAAAGTTGGCACTGTAAATTCAGAGAGATTTTGTTCCCGGTAAATGTGTGATTTTTTCGACTCATAAATTTACAACTTTAATCAAAATTCAGATTTTTTTCTTAGAATATTAAATAAGTATTTATTTCATTTCATTTATTTTTTTCTCGTCACAGTATTGCGCTAGCCTGATGTGGTCATACTCAGATTCTAGTCAGAATATGAGTCTGATACTGCTCCATTGGGCTGTGATTATGGGGCGTGTTTCAACCGAACCAGGAAAGAAAATGCCTCTGCACTCAATTGGATAGACCTACAACCAATCAGAGCAACGGATAGACCTACAACCAATCAGAGCAACAAAGTATGTGATATATGTAGAGCGATGCAAAGTTGTCAACAGAACTTAACTGCACACACGCTGGAAGAAATACAATAAGAAGATAAGTGTAAACGATCTTTGCCAGTGTTGTAAACAAATTCAACCCAAGCGCTCTTTGGTGACGTGGTTGATTACGTTACGCCCTGACAATTTGATTGGTCCAAACAGCTCTGGTTCGAGCATAGTTTCTCCACAACGGATCAAGTCTAGACCGAAATTCCCGACCTGAAATGCATCCAGGCTATCATTGTGCCGGAAAAGGGCAGAAAATTAGCAAATCCATCCGACTGTGGTGTTTCCATCACTGGCGATAAATACAGGTACCTATTGCAGAGTCATTTCCCCCGAAGTGAACGATGATTGTAACTTTTCACACTGAAGATGAAAGCCAGATGTTAGAGGGTGTAAGTGGGTGTTTGGCCAGTGGGAAAGGGAAGTATAAAAGTAAATGTAAAGGAATTTCACCATCTTGGCCAAACGTTGCCCGGATCTTGATGGCGGTGAGATTCTGGAGAAGTGTCTGGAACTGAGTGGAGGAAAGTTGAGGCCTCCACCGGCTGCCGGGACCCTCGTCCAGTCTGTTGAGACAGAATATATCACACATTTAGTACCAGTCCACCCAGTCTGTTAACACAGAATATATCACACATTTAGTACCAGTCTTTTAAGCCCCTGACACACCAACACAACAGCCGGCAGAAAGGACAGTTGGCCCAAAAAATTAAACTGATTGGACGAACACGTCACGTGGGTCTGGTTTTTCTCTGGAAATTCACAGCCAGACTGTCATGCGGCTTGTTCAGAATACGATCTCATATTGGACTAAAATAGTTCACCGAAACGTGTTTCTGAAAACATTTGAAGAGAGAAATAGGCCGTGGAGTTGCTGAATCTGTCTTCATTTCAGATCAACAAAGGTCAGTTTAAAAGATTTTCGTCAGATTTTGAGAGGCTTAGTCACTTCCAGGTTAGCGCTCCACCAATTAGATTGGTCATGGAGTCCGACTACCTGCCCCTCCGACGCAACATGTCAGGTCAGCCAAAACGAAGGCCTCAGACGGACGATGTACAGAACACACCGAACAGACTTGAGTCACTGACCTCGCAAGACTGTCAGACGGCCAATTATTGGGTTTGTGTGTCAGGGCCTTTAGGCTGGTCACACAGAAGATTTCATACTTTACAGTAACAGTAAATGAGACTTTTGGTACCAGTCTTCCAGTGTGTTCAGATAAAAGATTTCACACTTTTATAACAGTCCTTCCAGTCTGTTAACACAGAAAATAGGATTCACACTTTACAACAATAACTGAGACTTTTTAGTAGCAGTCTTTCCCTGAGATACATCTAAAAAACTCAGGTGCCTTCACAGTAAAATCACGAAACAATCTTTATATCAAAGCTCTTCTTCACAGATGTTATGCACTGTAAATCGGTACTTGCTAAATCCTAAACTGTGTCCAAAATGAATGAATGTTGTTATGCTTCTTTTTGGTTGAAATGGAGCCTGCAGAGACTTGAAAGTTTCTGCAGAGAGAAGATCCATCAAAGTGTTTATTTTCTGTCAAAGTCGAGAGAAAGACTCTGACGTGATGAACCCCTCCCACCTATCAGACCCTGGCATTCAGGGTTTGGCCTCTCTCTTGTTGCCGCTTAAATATATTCTCTCTTTCACTCCAGTGTGAGCATTCCTGTCTGTCAGAGAGGAGGAATCCCGCTGCCGTAATCAGAGCAAGTAGAAACAAACTCCTGCGACCGAAAGAATCTGCAAGTCGCTCAGACTGTTTAAATGTTTCTGCAGGAGTGAAGCTGAGGAAGCTGCATGTTTGATCCATAAAATCTCATATGAACACAAAATATTTTAACTCGGTGTGCGACATGACTCACCAGAGGCAGCAACGCAAAGAAAGAAAGGAACGGTGCATCGAATCGAGGCGGGAGAGTTTCAATACAAAGGTTTGTCACAGCCTGGTATCATCGAAATGAATAACACACCAATGTCTTAAGTTATTAAGACAAGTAGATCTGAACATAATCTAAGATCAAGTAGATACATACTGGATGATGTTCCACAAACTAAAACAGAGTTTGGAAAAACTGCTTTTTGTTACAGTGCTCCAACTTCATGGAATGAGTTACAAAATCAGCTAAAATTGCAGGTTTTTATTTCACAGACTGAATTCAAGTCCCGCATACATCAAATATATCAACATGTTTGCGCTTGTTTTAAAATGTGATTTTCTGTTTTTATTTCTTATTTATTATTGCTGTCCATCCCTGTCTGTCTGTTATTTGTTGTATGTTAAAGTGTATTTTTATGTGCTGCCTTCTTGGCCAGGGCTCACTTGTAAAAGAGATTTTAATCTCAATGTGATTTTTTTCCCTGGTAAAATAAAGGTTAAATAAAATCAAAAAAATATTCTGCAAGTTATCACGAGATATGTTTTGCTTTTCACGTGTCATGTCATGAAATTAAATCTCTACTGACTCATAGTGTGACGCATTGGCGATTTTAGACCCTTTTTAGGGGGGCTGACGAGACTGAATGCGTTGAATCAGGCGCTACTTCACACACGTGACGCAGAACGTGACGTAGCTCCGTTTGTTCTGTAAAGTTAAAAAACTCTGTTTCCTTTTCTTTTCCAAAGGGACATGAATCCTGGTCTCCTGGGTGGAAGTCCTGTGTTTGTTTGACCCATCCAGCCCCCCAACCTGCCTCTTTACCAGGACATTTGGCGCTCTTAGACCTCCTGCACAACAGGTTCTCACCCTCATCTCGTAAAATACGGACGCTTGGTCAGGTGCCTTTGTCGTTCTTATTGATGCTAAAAGTCTACTTTAGCTATAAGTAAACGTGCTTGGTCGGGACTATTGCCGTCCCTTTTGACGCAGCTATGTTAAGGAAAAGGTCGTGGGTGGGCGTACGGTTCTGTGACATGTGGGAGGAAAATAAAAAGCGACTATAGCAAGCGTGCCAAACGAGATGCGAACCCCGCTCTCCTGGGTGAAAGTCCTGTGTTTGTTTGACCCATCCACCACCCCAACCATCTTCCTTACGCGGAAATTCGCCCTTACATACTACTCTCTAAATCCTCTCTAACTGCTGCTCTCCCCGGTGCGTTACACAAACACGCTGAAAGACGCCTTTTTCGTCACATCAGACGCTGACAGCCACTGTCCAAACGTCCTTATTTTACGAGTTCGGAATGAGAACGGGTTGTCCTGCACACTGCCTGCGTGGCGGCTGCGTGGCGTTTCTGTTGCGTGGCGGCTGCGTGGCGTTTTCTATGTCTTTGCACACCAGAAACGTGTCTGACGTGCTGCTGCTGCTGCTGCTAGCCTTGTCTGTACGCATGTATGTTTCCCATTGATAAAATGAAATAATAGCATGTTCTTCAACTTTATTTTGTCAATATTTTTGTGTTTGTGCATTTGTTTGCACATATTTCGATATATATTGTTATAGTTCAATTCCCTTTCCTGAGATAATAAAGTCCATGTTATTGTTTTATCAGAATCCAATTAAAATACAATTTAAAAAGACATTTATATCTTTTATGTCAAAACCTAGAGACTTTCAAACATCAAAATGTCATTTATTAAATGTATTTATGTCAAAATGACATATAAATAGGCGTCGGTCCTATTTCTGGCATGCACGCGTTTTCGGCATGGCTCGAGCCACGCCTGAGACGTGCGTGTCATGCAGGCAGTGTGCAAGCGCTAACCTGTTAACATAGGAGCCAAAATAAAAACGGACACGCTACGCAGCTGACACACGCTCACGCCACGCAGCCAGTGTGCAGGAGCTCTTGTACTTCCTCACCTTACTTCCTGCTTTGCTCCCGTCAGAACTACTACAGCCACTAGAGGGCGCCGCCACTACAAACCTGAATACAGGGCAGAATGATGCTGGAACATACCACTTATGGGGGAGTTTTTCAGGGGGAACAGTCTCTCTCAGTCAAATACTTGTCGACTAATAGATTTAGAAAAAAGTCAAAAATAAGAAACAGAAAACATCGGAGAACTAGATAAAGTTTTTTCTCTGAATCGACTAACGTGAGTTCGGCACATGCTCTGTAGCAGCCAGTGAGACAGGCGTTTGAAGACGTTAGGTGCCTTTTTTTTCAGTTTTGATCTCTTTTTTTCAACTTTTTTTGCCGCTTGAAATTACATTTTTGTCTTTTAATCGACATTTAAATAGTTTTTTCTGACATTTCAATCCCTTTTTTGACGTTTTTGTCGCTTTAAATACGTTATGTTATTCAGAATAAACTTGCAAAAATAAGAAACCGCCACTATGAACACTTTATGGGAGCGTTTTTCAGAGGACAGTCTCTGGATCTCGTACCTGAAGCTGTAGCTGATCTTCTGTCCACAGGGGACGATGGATCGCAGCTCTCCCAGCGAGGCGGACACTCGGAGGCCGCCGCCTTCCAGGATCACGTCGTTGGTGGACGGGTGACGGACGCCGCGGTCCAGACGTAGAGAGAAGGAAAAGTTCTGACCGAAACTCAGCAGCTGATTCCCCAGGTACGGAGCTGAGGGAGAGGAGGAGAAAAAGATACTGGTGAGAAGGAGAGGAGAGGAGAGGAGAGGAGAGGAGAGGAAACAAGGAGAGAGCAGAGGAGAGGAGAGGACAGGGGAGGAGAGGAGAGGATAGAGGAAACAAGGAGAGGAGAGGAGAGGAGAGGAGAGGAGAGGAGAGGAGAGAGGAAACAAGGAGAGGAGAGGAGAGGAGAGGAGAGGAGAGGAGAGGAGAGGAGAGGAGAGGAAAATTAACTAAATAAACGAAAAGATGAAAATGAAAAGGAAAAAGACACAAGGAGACATTTGGAGAAATATGAAAGGAAGGAAACGATAACATCCGTCATGAAACAAAGGAAAGGCAGAAAAAGAAAAGGAGATGATGGAGGGAGGTTAAAGGAGGCGGGGCTTGTTCTCACCTGGAGCGTACAGGTAGACCGGCAGGCTGTTTTTGGAGATCACCTCCAGGTCCTGGTGGCTCGGTGACCAGCGGAAGTGGACGTCGTTAGGGGTAACGCCCTGATCGGTCGCCGCCTTCCAGCCGTCCGGACCTGAAAACACAACACAGAGTCTGTGAGAACTGGTGTTCTCTGGGGCTTTTATTCTGAAATGTAAACGCAACAAAGTCAACAACTTCTGCAAATCATCAGGGGCTTTTATTCTGAAATTTAAGACCAGAATCGACTGTCAACTTCTGCACATCGTTGTTTCATTGTGTGTTTCATTGTGAAGTGGAGAGGTGAAAGGTTACCGTCAGCGAAGGTGGAAGTGATGCTGTGGACGGAGTAACCGGACTGTGCCGAACACTGGCTGCTGTGACCGTAACAGAAACAGGACCGACTCCCAGAATCCTCTCTGGGCTGGCGTCTGAAACACAATGAGCGACAGGAAGTTAGAACAGAAACTGGGACAAAAACAAACCCAGAAACAAAGTATCCTGTCTTCTTTCCGCGAATTCTCCACTGGTTAATTTAATTCACTATATAGTCCACTATAAAAATACCCACAATGCACAGCTCATTTCAGTGTACATACGATGTAGCCTACATTTTACTCCTGTAAAGTTGTGTTTTCTGGAAACTGGAAACTGGAAAGGAAAAATGGAGTGGGCTTTCTTTTCTAAACAGTGGAAATGTGACATGCAAAATACATATAATATACAACCTTTAATATTCTCCTGGGTGCTCTGTTTGTTTGTTTGTTTGTTTACATGATGCTGGGCGTGCCCGCCTCCGTCACACAAATAACTTTCAGTGTAGTGTCTGAAATCTTGCTCTGTCGTTCCCTCTATAGTTCACTATAGAGGGAACGACACATTCACTTGTAGAAATATTTCATTAACAAAATGTGTGTATGTTGCTTGTTGCAAATGAGCTGTGTTAGTCATTGAGGAAGTGCTTAAAAGTACTCTGATGCACAGAAAGTTAAGCTTAAGTCATAAAAAATCAGTCTTTTATGGCATAGAGGTGCATTAGTTGAAGGTTGCGAGAACGGAAGAGGAAGTTGCACCACACGGCAACAGGTTCTCACACTCATCTCGTAAAATACGGACGCTTGGTCAGGTGCCTTTGTCGTTCTTATTGACGCTAAAAGTCTCCTTTAGCGCTATAAGTAAACGCGCTTGGTCGGGACTATTGCCGTCCCTTTAGCGCTATAAGTAAACGTGCTTGGTCGGGACTATTGCCGTCCCTTTTGACGCAGTTATGTTAAGGAAAAGGTCGTGGGTGGGCTTACGGTTCCGTGACACGCGGGAAGAACGGGATGGTTATGTTTAGGAAAGGGTCGTGGGTGGGCGTACGGTTCTGTGACACGCGGGAGGAAAATAAAAAGCGAATATAGCAAGCGTGACAAGCGGGATGCGAACCCCGCTCTCCTGGGTGAAAGTCCTGTGTTTGTTTTACCCATCCACCACCCCAACCAACCTCCTTGCGCGGAAATTCGCCCTTACATACTACTCTCTAAATCCTATCTAACTGCTGCTCTCCCCAGTGCGTTACACAAATACGCTGAAAGACGCCTTTTTCGTCACATCAGACGCTGACAGCCACTGTCCAAACTACTATTTTACGAGTTCGGAATGAGAAAGGGTTGCACACGGAGGCCCCGACCTTGGCGTGTGTGTGTGTGTAAGATAACAGTTTCTGCCTAAGAAACAAGAAGACACCCCTTTGTGAGGATAGGATAAAAGCTTAAGGGAGAGAACAGATCAGGGCTCATAATTCTCAGGACAGCTTGGTGGACCGAGCTCTGACTTGGTGTCTGTTGATAGGGAAACTTAGTCTCTGTTTGTGAACCCACAGCTCTGTTTTAACTCTTATGCTGGACTCAGTAAACGTTGCAACTTGAACTTAAGTCCGATAATGAAGGCGCAGGAATTAATAAATTGAAGTCAGACACTATAGAGGGAATAGAGAGTGAGTGAATGAGGGAACAGTTTCCAACACAGCTATAGTGTCAGAAGAAGTGCATCAATTGAAGAGATTATGTTTAAGGAATCTGAGGATCTGAAGTGTTTCTTCACCTTTGCGAGCAGCCGTCGGGTCCGATCGGTCCGTCTGGGCAGCGGTCGCATTTCTCTCCGGTGATGCCTTCTTTACAGCTGCAGCGCCCCCTGCTGTCACATGTGGCAGCGACAGAACCTGCAGCCAAAGAAACAAAGAAACATTAGTAATAAAACTAAAACAATCGTTTCTCTTTAGCAGAACATTGGGAGCAGATTAAAGGGGGTAACTTTGGTATTTTTCAAGCTGAACCCTATTTTTCCATGTTTTTCTGTTTAAAAAGTGACTGATGGGGACAAAAATCTTTGGCTTTGGTCCAGTATTTAGCGAGAACTGTCCACTAAAAGTTCTGTTTTTACCGCTGACAGACTCAGATTATTATTCTAAGGGTCTGACAACATTATGGAAAGGATCCCTACAGAGATAGACCTTTTTGTTAAAGAGTAAGTAATTAAACAGCCCCGAAATCACCATCACCAAACTCCACCAGACTCCATGTAAATAATCAGTACTTTTAGCATGTATAGAGCCAGCATATTTCCACCAGACTCCATGTAAATAATCAGGACTTTTAGCGTGTATAGAGCCAGCATATTAACAATTAACATATAATATACTGGCTCTATACACGCTAAAAATATCAGCGGCAAAAACAGAACTTTTAGTGGACCAAACTGATTAATACTGGACCAATTTCAAAGAGTGTTGTTCCTATCAGTCACTTAGACACCAATGCATGGGAAACTAGGGTCCAGGTTGAAAAATACCAAAGTTACGCTTCAAGGAAAGATATGTTTTTTATTTGTTTTGTGGTTTTTTTTACCTGTTGGGTTGCAGAGACAGGGCGTGCAGCTTAGTGGCGCCCCCGCCAGGTAGAAGCCGGCCTTGCAGCGCTCGCAGTGGCGGCCTTCGGTGTTTCCCTGGCAGTCGACACAGTGCAGGCCCACGGCGTCCCGAAGACAGTACCGAGATCTCCCATTGCAGTCACAACGAACTGTTGCTGCAGGAGAACACACAGGGGAACATCTAATTTACTTTGTTCATTCATATCATTTATCATCCATTGTTACAGAAACAGGCTCTCTTTCTCTCTAAGCTTTATGTGAATGTTACTTAACGACATCACCAATGTCTTTGCATCATCTAGCGCCATCTCTTACCGACTTTTGGAGCTACTTTCATCGGAAAAGAGTCGGCAACACTGGTTGTGTGATTGCAAAGGATATAACAGACTGAAGGTGGAGACAAAATCACTGTTTGTTTTTTCCTGAAAAGCTCACGGAGCATTAGAAATGTTTACAGAGTGTGAAGCACCTCTTATGTTCTGTGGTTTGTTCCGAAATCCCGGAGAAAGCTGCGCCACCGAGCTTAAAGCCCTGCAGACAAATCATCACAGTTCACACCCAAAACCAGCCAACGCCTCTTCTAATACGCAGCTGTCTGCCTGCAGCTGATAGATAGAACATGCTGCTACTTGTTAGTGTTAGCAAAGAGGGGAAAATTATACCCATTAATGAAGACAGATATTCTGTTTAATCCCTGTACGTTTCGTAAAGATATATATGATATAACCCTAAGAAATCAGCCTGTTCTCATGAAGCATTTGTACATATATCTCTGAAAAGTAAAGCCCTGTAATTGTTATGTATTCCACGTATTTACTACTGTCAGCAGCACATTGACTGCTGCTGTATAAGAGCGTGAACATCCTCGTAGGGAGGAGGTCGGGGGGGATGTTTGGCTCCTAAAACACAGGGGAGCAGAGTTCATGTCCTGAAGAAGTTAAGGAGAAAACACAAGACTATCACCAGGAAACAGGTGTTCATGTCCTGAAGAAGTTAAGGAGAAAACACAAGACTTTCACCAGGAAACAGGTGTTCATGTCCTGAAGACGTTAAGGAGAAAACACAAGACTATCACCCAGGAAACAGGTGTTCATGTCCTGAAGAAGTTAAGGAGAAAACACAAGACTTTCACCAGGAAACAGGTGTTCATGTCCTGAAGAAGTTAAGGAGAAAACACAAGACTTTCACCCAGGAAACAGGTGTTCATGTCCTGAAGAAGTTAAGGAGAAAACACAAGACTTTCACCAGGAAACAGGTGTTCATGTCCTGAAGAAGTTAAGGAGAAAACACAAGACTTTCACCAGGAAACAGGTGTTCATGTCCTGAAGAAGTTAAGAAGAAAATACAAGACTTTCACCAGGAAACAGGTGTTCATGTCCTGAAGAGGTTAAGGAGAAAACACAAGACTTTCACCCAGGAAACAGGTGATCATGTCTTGAAGAAGTATAGGCAACAAAACTACTTGGTAAGGTTTAGGAAAAGATCGTGTTTTGGGTTAAGATAAGTATGTTCCATATTTTAGAAACTTGGAAATTTGCCGACCACTTAGGCAGCAGCTACCAATTATTCTCATAGTTGATTAATCAGTAGATTATTTTCTGGATGAATGGAGTAGTAGTTTGGTCTCTAAAATGTGGAACAGTGTTTCCTGAAATGTCTTGTTTTGTCCACAACTCACAAATATTCAGTTTACTGTCACAGAGGAGAGAAGAAACTAGAAAATATTTACATTTAACAAGCTGATATCACACAGGTTTTACTGTTTTTATATTAAAAAAAATGACTCAAACTGATTAATGGATTATCAAAATAGTTGGAGATTAATTTCATAGTTGATAGGTAATCCATTCATTTTTGCCGCTCTACACTTTAGTTTTTAAGTAAGTATGTAAGAAAGTAAGTAGGAAAGAAAGCAGGGAATTTAAGAAAAAGAGGGAAGGAAATAAGGATGAAAATAAGGGTGGAAAGAAAAGGGAAGGAAGGAAGAATGGAAAGAAAGTAAAAGGAAGAATAAATTAAGAAGGATGGAAAAGGGGAAGGAAGGAAAGAAGAGGGACGGAAGAAAGGAAGTACGTAGGAAAGGAGGAAGGGAAGGAAAGAAAGGCAGAGAAGGAAGGAAGGATGATTCAGTTTCCTGTCACAGAAGAGAGAAGAAACTAGAAAACATTCACATTTAACAACCTGGAATCATTCATAAAAAAATACCAAAAACCGAATAATCGAATAAACAAAATAGTGGCCAGTGGGTTGACATTTTTTTCAAAATGTTAACTTTGTCTTTCCGTCAACCAGTTTTTCTGGGTCAACATTTAAAATTAATCTTTTTTAACACTTTTGTCACTCTTCCCGATGCCTTTGTCACCTTTTTTGATGTCTTTGTCACCTTTTTCGATGTTTTTGTCACTTTTCGTGACGTTTTTGAAGATTAACCTGACGTTTATGTCACATTTTACCAAGTTTTTGTCACTTATTTCTATGTTTTCTGCGCTTTTTTTGACGTTTTTTTCACAACATTCTTTTATATATTTTTTTTTTTCAAATGCTATAAAATTAAATTAAAAAAAACAATCAAATTTCTGATATAGAAACTTTTTGGAAATGGGTCAAATTTGACCCGAGGACAACAGGAGGGTTACTTTGTATGACAGTGAATGTGATTCAGATTAAAGTAAGCATCCGGAGGGAGGGCGCGGTGTGTTTAAGGTGCGTCTGTTTGTTCGCGTGTCTGACCGTCGGGACGAGGTTCACCTCAGAGTACATCAGTGTGTGATTCAGCGTGACTCACTCTGTAATCTGAGTTAGTGTTCATCTAAACATCGCCGGCAGCCGTCATGAGTTCAGGTGTTATTTTAGCTTTTATAGGACAGTTTCCAACATGTGTGTCTGTCTGAGATAATTCCTCTCTAAACATATGAAAACAAAACGCCTCCCACAGTTTCATAACTCAGACGTTTCTTTTATCCCAGAGGTAACTCTGGATCAAAGTCACACCCAGACACATCTTATGTGGAAAATTAATACGTAAACATGTCAATCCCCAAACTCAAAACGAGCAAACTGTAACCTAACATGATAACAAGTTTTAATTTAAACCGAATGTTCAATTAAATTCAATTTTATTTATAGTATCAAGCACTTAATTGTAAGTCCCTTTGGATAAAAGCGTCAGCTAAATGACATGTAATGTAATGTAATGTAATGTAAAAATCATAATCATTGGGGTGGCAGTAGCTCAATCCGTAGATAGTTGGGTTGGGAACCGGAGGGTTGCCGGTTCAAGTCCCAGTATGGACCAAAGTACAGAGTGTGGATTGGTAGCTGGAGAGATGCCAGTTCACCTCCTGAGCACTGCCAGGTGCTCTTGAGCAAGGCACCGTACCCCCTCAGGGGGCTCAGGGCGCTGGTCCAGCACTGGCAGCCCACTCACTCTGACATCTCTCCATTTGTGCATGAATAGGTCCTGAGCATGTATGTGTATTTCAGGCCAGTGTGTAGTGATTTCTAACAAAACAGAGTGTAAATTGTAATTTCCCCACTGAGGATCAATAAACATAAACATTAAACAAACAAACACTATAACAGGAGTTATCTCAGGACACTTTACAGATAGAGTAGGTCTAGACCACACTCTGTAATTTACAAAGACCCAACAATTCCAGTGATTCCCCCAAGAACAAGCATTTAGTGCGACAGTGGCGAGGAAAAACTTCCTTTTCAATAAAGCTAATGGAACAACAGATTCTCACTCCCATCTCGTAAAATACGGACGCTTGGTCAGGTGCCTTTGTCATCGTTATTGATGCTAAAAGTCTCCTTTAGCGTCATATAACGCGCTTTAACTTAATGCGCTTGGTCGGGACTATTGGCGTCCCTTCTGACACAGTTATGTTAAGGAATAGGTCGTGGGTGGGTTTAGGTTTCTGTGACACTGGGGAATAACGGGACGGTTAACGGTTCTGTGACACGGGGGAACGGGATGGTTGAGATTAGGAAAAGGTCATGGGTGGGCTTACGTTTCCGTGACACGGAGGAATAACGGGCCGGTTAAAGAAGAAAGTGACTTTAGGAAACGTGCCACGCGGGACACGACCCCCTGTGAAAGTCCTGTGTTTGACCAACCTCCCTATGCGGAATTTCGTCCTTACATACTACTCGCTAAACCCCGTGTAGCTGCTGCTCTCCCCGGTACGTTCTACAAACACGCTGAAGGGCGCTCTTTTCATCGCATCAGACGCTGACAGCCACTGTCCAAGCGTCCGTATTTTACGAGTTCGGAGCGAGAACAGGTTGAATGGAATTATGACTAGAAATAGTAGTTGTAGTAGTTCATGGCGTAGCCGGGCAATCTTATGTTTCCCTTTTTTACAGCTCAAGAGTTTTCCCAATTTCCCAAAGGTGTACTTATTGATGTACCTTGGAAATCTGCATATGCATATTACACTTATTACATCCAGAATTGCAACAACAAAAAACATTGGAAGAATTGGAAGAATTTGTTATCTTCTTAACACAAAAGTTACACTTTTTTCACTTTCTATACTGTTTGGTTTTGCCTCACTTTTGCACTATTAAGAATGTATTTATTGTATTGTATTAATATTTTGTAGGCCTATATTATTTTGTGCTTACTGCATCGTGGGTCGGAGAGAAACGTATTTTCGATTCCTCTGTAAGTCTGGCACATATTTTGAGTGACTTGACAATAAAGTTGACTTGACTTGTTTCTCTCAAGTCTCTATTATTCTACGATTTATTACGTCTGTTTCACAAACTTGGTATTCCTAAAGGTAACTACCCTTTTTTCAACCATATTTTCCTGTTTATACATACAAATACATATGTTTCCTATGTGTTTGTGTCTAAGTGACTGATGGGAACAACAATCTTTGACATTGGTCCAGTATTAAGCGAAATCGCTGCAGTCGGCTGCGGAGAAACAAGCTACAACGTGAGTTAATAGGACAATTGACGGGTTTTGATAGTTTTATTTAGTTTCTGTCCACTTTGAATGAAGTATGTTTTACAATGATAAAAGTCCTGATTATTTACATGGAGTCTGGTGGAGATATGCTGGCTCTATACACGCTAAAAGTAGTGATTATTGGTGATGGTGATTTTGAGGCTGTTTCCTGTTAAACTAAAAGGATCTTACTCTTTAACTAAAAGGTCTATCTCTGTAGGGATCCTTTCATAATGTTGTCAGACACTTAGAATAATAATCTGAGTCTGTCAGCAGCAACAACAGAACTTTTAGTGACTCTAACTGATGCTGAACATTAGTCCTGTAGGGTTACATTACAGCAAGGTCTGTGGCTGCCGGATACAGCGATCTCGCTCAATACTGGACCAGTTTTAAAGATTGTTGTTCCCATCAGTCACTTACACACACAAAGAGACTTTGAATTTACACGCCTATGGTTAAAGAACATTAAAAAAACAACCTAGCAGTGATAGCAGAAATATGTGCAGGCGGTTGGTGCTTATACTATAGGCCTATACTGTGTGTAGGTGACACAAAGATGTTTTTTTGACGCAAATGAGTTATTTTGACACAAAGATATGGGTTTTTTTTACACAAAGATGAGTTATTTTGACACAAAGATGTGTTGTTGTTCTTACAAAAAATCATTTGAATGGATAATAATGTGCCTTGAAGCTATAACTGAAACATAACAAAACATATTGGTACTTACTGAAGTGTGTGTAGGTCGCCTGGGCGGCACAAAGTGCAGCGAGGAGCCCGCAGAGTGAAACCCAGCCGCTCTTCATGTTGTGTGTGAGTGAATCCTAAAAAATCAGATCCGAGAAAGTGTCCGAGAAAACAAACTCACGCAGCAAGCCAAAGTGTCGGCTTTTAACTGCTCTGCTACTGCTGCAGGTCTGCACACGCCGCACATACTGAGACACATTTACTCACATGTGATTCACACACACACACACACACACAGTCAGAGGAAATGACTCCCTGTGTGTGTGTGTGTGTGTGTGTGTGTGTGTGTGTGTGTGTGTGTGTGTGTGTGTGTGTGTGTGCCGGGACAGTCTGGGGCGTTGTTCTGGGACTCTTCCAGCACATTTACATTTTTACGACACAAAGACGTTTCACAAGACAGAAAGATTAAGAAAGAAAGTGTAGTGAATACTTGCTCTGTTCCTCAAATGGAAAATATTATAATTCAGATTCAGATTTAGATTCTCAGACTGATGTCCGGGTGCAGCTGAATATATATCAGATTAAACAGACAGACAGGGACGTAAGTTCACTTTTTCAGGCTGTTCTCATGAACCATTTGTACAAATAGCCACTAAAAGTAAAGTAGCAGGGGTGATCTGCAGCGTAGGCAGTTTAGGCAAATGCTAGGAGCGCCCTGTGCCGTCAGTCCAAATGAGGTATTAAAAGTTCAAGATAATGAGACAAAAACATGGGGGAAAAAACGCCAAAAATCGAGGAACAAGTGCAGTTGTTTTGATAGTTTTATTTAGTTTCTGTCCACTTTGAATGAAGTGTGTTTTACGATGATAAAAGTCCTGATTATTTACATGGAGTCTGGTGGGTTAGGTGATGGTGACATGAAACAGCCCCGAAATCACCATCACCAAACTCACAGGTCATGCAACATATTGGGCATGGGCGTCACTTTGGTTTGAAATGTGCTGGGGACAGAGACGCATTCGGAAGTACATTTCCAGAAGTGCTGGGTACAATGACGCATTCATATTTTTTTTTCTCTTTCGCCCAGGTCATGTTTTGAAAGACGCTGTCCTCCTCCTTACTAATGAATAAAAACGTGATTTAATGTACGTAAACAATGATCAATGATTACCAAATTTCTCTCTCATATTGCTCCTCATAACCACTGAAAACTGACAAAAAAATCGAACCCAAAGTCCTATTATTATGGACGTTATCTGACATTAAGCGTTTCTGCTTCATTAGAGCCTATGTAAGGAAAAAGCTTAACATGGTTTAAGGTACCTAAACAACGATCAGACATCACAAAATTTCCCTCTCATATTGCTCCTCATTACCACTGAAAACTGTCAAAAAATCGAACCCAAAGGCCAATTATTATGGCCGTTATCTGACATTAAGCGTTTCTGCTTCACATTTTCAGCAGAGCATCGGAGCGGCTGTGGGTTGACTCCCCACGGTTCTCATGGGCTTTATAAGTCATAACATGAAAAAGCTTAACGTGGTTTAATGTACCTAAACATTGATCAATCTTCACCACATTTCTGGTTCGATTTTTGACAGTTTTCAGTGGTTATGAGGAGCAATATGAGAGAGAAATTTGGTAATCATTGATCATTGTTTAGGTACAAGCTTTTTCCTCGCCATAGACACCAATGAAGAAGACAACTCTAATGTGAGATAACTTCTATAATTGTTGGATTTCGGTTTAGTTTTTTTGACAGGCGTAAGTGTTCATTACAAGATA